>NC_062218.1:76149187-76431687 GCF_902686445.1 Sciurus carolinensis
TTTAATCCCAAGATTTCAAGGCATATTTAACATTCATAATGAATGTAAATTCAGCATACTGAAAAAATCAGTGAGAAAAAACATCATTATCTCAATAGTTTCAGGACAAGCATTTGGCAAATTTCAATACCCATTTATGACAAGGTTATCAGCAAATAGGATAGAAAGGCATCCTCATTCTTATAATGGGCACCTGTGAAAAATCTACAACTAACATTATACTTAATACTGAAATATTTCCTCCTCAAAGACTAGAGAATGGTCTACTTTTATCACATCTATTCAACAACATTACCATGGAGGTCCCAGCCATTGCAATAAGACAAAAATAAAAAAATAAACTAAAATAAAGGGCAAGGTCAGAAAGGAAGAAGTAAAACCATATTTAATCACAAACAACATGATTGTACATTAAAAAAAATTTTAAGGAATCCACAACCAATTTTTAAATATCAGCCTTGTACTTTGATAATTTCACTTGTCCCCATAGTTTATTTGTGAATTCTTTAATATTCCTGATTTTTTTTCTCTTCAGACCCAACTCCACCATGCATTACAAGTTAAAGGTCAAAGCATCCCACAAGACTATACTTTAGTGGTCATTTCCATAGTTCATAAAAGCATCCTGATTAGCCTAATGAGAAAATTGATTAAGTTACCCTGAAATCAACCCTCTGTCATTCTTCTTAGACTTATGAACTAGTTAAAAAAAAAAAAAAAAATGGGGGGTTGGGGATATAGCTCAGTCGGTAGAGTGCTTGCCTTGAGGCCCTGGGTTCGATCCCCAGTACCACAAAAAAAAAAAAAAAAAAAAAAAGCTCTGGCCCTTGTGAACTTAAAAAGTAGTGTCCCGGAGAAGCAATCATCACAGAAAATAAAACCCAAAGAGCTGTGGAGAAGGTGAAAGGGGGATGGTGCTAATACCAACCTGGCTCCTTTGCTGGGAACTCTTGTTATCTTGTGCTGTATTTAGAAAAGATTAAATCAAAACTGTTAAATTAAAACATGATGAGTGACAGTTCTGAGGGACAACAGCTGTGGCATTAGATTTTCATCATGTCAGGCCTGAGATCTGCATTTCAGGTCACTTTTTTCCATTGGCACTCATCCTGAAGGACAAGAATTATCGTTCTATTGGCTATTTTTTAAACCACCTGTTGCCTCCATGGGGTAAAAGATTAATAGGATTTAAATGGGAAATGAGCCATTTCAAAGGTCTAGGTTGTGTGGTGTCTTCATAAAACACTTGACTTCAGAAGTTTAAGAAGAATCTTACCTGGTGTTATCGTCAGTATTAATCCCTTGTATTTTAGTCTCTTTATGGATAAAGAAAACCTTTTGAATCACAACACATTTTTAAATGTACACCATAATTAGGAATCTGAACAAATATCTATTGTTTTCTAGGTTTATTAAAACTATATTTTTGAGATAGTTATACATAGTATGTTGTCAAATAAATCAAAAGTAACTAAAGTATTCAAGATATAAAAGGAATTGATTTTTTACCCTTTTGTTGAATGCATAATTTTGTAGGCATGAAACTAACCTTGTCTATAAATCATTGATAAATGATTAAATATCATTATTTGGATAAATCCAACTGTGGTATATCCATACAATGGAATATTATCAGCAGTAAAAAGTTAGAAACTGTTGACATATGTAGGAAAATAAATGAGTCTCAAATGCATTATACTAAATTAAAGAAGCCAAATTCAGAAGGCTTTATACTGACGAATCTTCTCTAATCTGGTATTCTGGAAGAGGCAAAACTATAAAGGGGGGCAAAAACCACACACACACAAAAAAAAAAACCCACAAATGAGTGCTTTCTAGGAGCGAGGAGGAAGGTTTTGACTTCAAAAGGATGTGGGGGTGAGGTGGGACTGTAAGGAGTGAAGGGACTATTCTGTGTTTGGATTGTGGTCGTGGTTACATGACAGCATGCATTTGTCAAAACTCAGAACTGTGCACTAAAATAATTAAACTTACTGTATATAAATTATATCTTAATTTTTTAAAAAAAATCATTGAGTTCACAGAAATGTTCCCACCCCCCCCCAAAAAAAAAACATTTTAATGTGAAGAAAGTATTAATGGTTTTCATAGATACTGCAGATCTGGAAATCCTCATTAGACTCTAAACGTACAAAATGAGTCATGAGGCTGTTCTATTAATAGAAAGTGAACTGTGTGAACCACAGCATTTCAGTACCCATATAAACCTTACGAAGAGCGGTTGACACCATTGTGTTTTACTTTGTCTGTTTTCAGATGTCAAGAGTAAGGATGAGAGGTTCTGTATATTTGAAATGTTGCTGCATTGCATTTAAGAAATTAGGACACTTAACTTGAAAGAAAGCCAAGAGTTTTTCACCAGTAGATAGCTACATTTAGTTTTGGAATGCTCTCTCTATACATGTCTTTTAACAACCTTCATAAATTGGGAAGAGTGGATAGAATTTTTAGCCTGGCACTACAAAGCCTGGTTTTCTAGCTTGAAAGTGTATTTACACATGTATTTATCCATCATTTATTCCAATACAAATGAATCTCATTCTTATTAGTGGTATAATTTATAATTTACTGTTATTTCAAAACAGCTATCATTTTGGATTGACTTTTGCTATATACCCCCAACACCCCACTCAAATGAAACCATATCCACCATGTGATTATAGGTATATGCATATAAAGAGAGGGAGATTTATTAAAGAATAAGGATTTTGAGAAGCTGATGTGCCTCTGCAAAATTAAATTTTATCAGGAGAATTCAAATGACACACATTTTGTTTTGGCCAGAATGAAAACTTTAAGCTAATATTATTTTTTTGCTTGCTGAGATAAAAAAAAAAAACAAAAAAACACACACACACATTTAGACTGGCATAACAGTGACTTTTTATTATGCCATTCAGCCCCTTGGTAAAATAGGTCTAATAAGAAACTTTGGAAAACTTCTCTAATCTACTTAATATTGCAAATATTATGAAAACCACAACAAAAAAGTTGGAGACAACATAAAGATTATTTGATGTCTACAAGTAGCATAATATGAAATGTTCCCTCTTTGGTCATTCTTGGTAATTTGGATGGCTTGGAAGGGAGCAATGACTCAGTTTGAAACACAGGGCATAATGAAACAAACAGAAAAGAGCTTTGTTATACTGCAAGAGTACATGCTTTATTTATCACAAATGCAAACTGTTGTTTCAGGTTCTTCTAGTGTGTAGGCAATATGTGTTCTCCCCAGCAATATTTCTGTAGTGGTTAGATTTCTTTGATCATAATCAACAGAAACCAACGGAAGCTAACTCTTGACTACATTAAAAAGAACTTAAGCACTGGGCTTGGTAATGCAGCCTATAATTCCAGGGGCTCTGGAGGTAGAGGTGTTTGGATCTAAAGTTCAAGGCCAGCCTCAGCAACTAAGCAAGGCAAGCCCTAAGCAACTTTTTGAGAGCCTGTCTCAAAATAAAAAATGAAAAAGTTGTGGGGACTTGGCTCAGTGGTAAAGTTCCCCTGGGTTCAATCTCTAGGACCAAAAAATAAAAGAGAGAGAGAGAGAGAGGGAGAGAGAGAGAGAGAGACAGAGAGAGAGAGAGAGAGAGAGAGAGAGAGAGAGAGAGAGAGAAATAACTTGAGCTAAGTAATAGTTAATTTATTTTTTAAAATATTTTTTAGTTGTAGATGAACTCAATATCTTTATTTTATTTATTTATTTTTATGTGGTGCTAAGGATCAAACCCAGTGCCTCACATGTGAGAGGCAAGCGCTCTACTACTAAGCCACAACCCCAGCCCCTATAGGTAATTTAAAATCACAATATAAAGTAATAAGTTAAAAGTAAACATTGGAATTCCCCCCAAAATTTAAATAGTATAATATTTGAAAGGATACTAGGTACCATTTAGAACAAAAGGAAAAATTATACAATTTGGGACTTGGGAGGACAGCAGTTAGGGTTGCTCTGATATTCTTGGTGGGAAAACAAAGAAACAAACAAAACATCAATTTAAGATGAGTTCATGAGGATAAGCCCTAATCCAATAAGACTGCGGTCCCATAATAAAATAACGTGGAGACAAACATGCAAGAGAACATCATGAGACCACAGAAGCAAAGATTAGAGAAAAACAGCTACCAGCCAAGGATCTCCAAGGATCCATGTCCACCACTAGAAGCAAGGAAGAGGCTTGAGAAGGTTCTGCCCAGAGTCTCAGACAGAGACTGGCCTTGTAGAAACCTTGCTCTTAGACTTCTAGTTTTTAGAATTGTGAGAGAAATGATTTCAATTGTTTAAAGTCACCCAGTTTGTGGTATTTTCTTACAGCAGTACCAGGAAACTAATACCCTCCCTCAATTCCTATTTCTTCTCTTGTCATCCACCAACCCCAGATTTTAACTCATATCATTACTATTAAGCGCTTCCTAAATTTTAACATATACATACATTTCTTGGAAATCTTGCAAACTACAAATTCTGATTCAATAATTATGGATGGGGTCTGACAGTATGCATTTCTTACAAACTCCCAGGTAATGTTCATGCTGCTGGACCAAGGACCATGCTGCTGGAGAAGCAAGAATATAAGAAAGTTAGTCAGTAGATGTCTTTGTCAGGCACTGTCAAATCTAGGCTTTGTACCATAAAACTAGCAGAAATGAAGTGAAGAAAAGTATACAGTGAGATGAAAAGAAAATAAGTAAACAAGTAAAATATCCAAGGAATTAAAAAATAAGGAAAATTTCAGCCAGATGTGGTAGCACATGCCTATAATCCCAAGGAAGGCTAAGACAGGAGGATCACAAGTTCGAGGCCAGCCTGGCACCCTAAAAAGACCTTGTCTCAAAATAATAAAAAGGGCTGGTGGTGTAGTTCAGTGGTAGAGCCATCGCTTGCATAGCATGTGCAAAACCCTGGGTTGGATTTCTAGTACCAATAAACAAACAAATAAATAAGGAAAATTTGGGGCTGGAGATATTCAGAGATGGAGTTTGTGCTTAGCATATGTAAGGTTTAGGGTTCAAAGCCCCAGCACCTTAAAAAAAAATTGGAATACAGAGATTTCAAACTTGCTTACCAAAGAAGTAAATTTATCAATATAATAAATTTATATTTTATATGGTCATTTTCAACTTCATATAAATAGACAGCTGCTACATTTTTATTTTTTGAGGTACTGGGAATTAAACCCAGGGCCTGGCACATGCTAGACCAGTGTCCTACCACTGAGCTATATCCCTAGCTCTTTTATTTTGAAAACGATTTATAAAGAACTTAGAAAACTTTACACCAAAAATACAAAGAACCCAATCAATAAATAGGCCAAGGAACTGGACAGACACTTTACAGAAGAAGACATACAGGCAAAATTAAATATATGAAAAAGTGTTCAACATCTCTAGTAATTAGAGAAATGCAAATTAAAACAACTCTAAGATTTCATCTTACTCCAATTAGAATGGCTTTTATCAAGAACACAAACAATAATAGATGTTGGCATGTATGTGGGGAAAAAGGCACACTTTTACATTGCTGGTAGAGTTGCAAATTGGTGCAGCCACTCTGGAAAGCAGTGTAGAGAATCCTCAGAAAACTTGGAATGGAACCACCCTCTGACCCAGTAATCTCACTCCAGGGTTTATACCCAAAGGACTTAAAATTAGCATATTACAGTAACATAGCCACATCAATGTTTATAGCAGCTCAATTCACAATAGCTAGATCGTGGAACCAACCAAGATACCCTTCAACAGATGAATGGATAAAGAAACTGTGGTATATACACACAATGGCATATTATTCAACCATAAAGAATAATAATATTATGGCATTTGCAAATAAATGGATGGAACTGGAGAATATCATTTGATCCTCCTGCCTCAGCCTCCCAAGTAGCTGGCATTGCAGGCCTGCATCACCACACCTGGGGGATGGTATTTTTTTTAAAACAGTGATTTAAAAAGGAAACATTGCAGACTGAAAGATAAGTGGGCTCGGTAACAGAACAATACAAGTCAACTATGCTGGAGTCAGTGAAATTTCTTTTGCAGTTGGGAATAGTGGTTTGCAAAGGTTCATAGAAAAACTTCTGAGAGATTTTCAAAATGTCTACACCTGGCCTTAACCTTCAAAGTATTTTTTAAGGCCTGGCGTCTGGCCTGGAAATTAGAGTTCTGTGAAGTTCTGTAGGAAATTCTGATGCACAATAAGATTGGAAAATATTATTCTAAAATAAAAAAAATTTACTCTATAGGTAATGATTTTTTCCCCTTGCATTGCTAGGGATCAAAGCTAAGTCCTCCCACATGCCAGTCAAGTGCTCTACCAATTAGCTACATTTTCCACCTCGATTTTACTTTATATCCGAACTTTTAATTAAAAAGAAAGAACTGTCTATATTAATATGCAGTTAAAGCAACACACTCTAATATATGAGACCAAATTTAGAAATACGATTGCCTTCCATCAAAACTTCAAAAGCAACTTTAGAACAAAGCGTTCTAGATTGTAAGGCTTTGTCCTCGAGTTTGCACAGTGGTATAAAGCCTCCCATCTTCATCCACTTCCACTAACTGGTATTTTTCAAGCCGAAATGTACATATGAATCACTGATAGGCCTCTCAATGAAATAACTTCTAGACTCCACACCAGGGTATTCTGAATTTGTAGTTTGAAGCGGAGTGAAAGAAACTGCATTTTAATCAGATATCCCCAGCGCTTCTGATGCAGGTGACCCATGAAGAAATGTAGCCTATTGCTCGCTCCATTTTAAACTCTTGGGAGGAAGAAATAAGCAAGACTGCTGAAGAAGACATCTCTTTTTAACAGTCCGTCTAGATCTATCTCAGGACCTTTCAAGGGGTAGGACAGCCTGAAAACGAGCAAGACATTTAATCAGCAACTGAGATGACAGATAAGAACGTCTTTATGAAGGTCTTGGTTTTTACAGTAAGTCACTCAATGCCCGCACACGATGCCAAATTCCAGCCTGATTTGCGTCACCACAATCGTGGGTTTGTGACAAGCTTAGTTATCAAACATATGGGGTCGATAACCTCACAAAACGCAGGACAAAAATAAGACGAGAGCTGAGTACAAGAGAAGTGAAACCCGAGTGGAGGTCAGGTCTAAGTCGTTGTGAAAGGACGATGCCAAGAACTTGTTCCAACAAGATTTTGATGAAAGCATTTGATTACTGCGCTATTTAGCTCTTAGGCAAAGAAAACACAGCAAGGCAATTCTCTGCTTGGTCGGGATTCAAAAGCAGTAAAGTCTGTCCTGCGCTGTTGAAAGCGAGGTGACTGGTCTACCGTGCGGGGCAGCGCTCGGGCAGCGTGTGTCTGTGAAGTCCTGGGAGCTCCGGGCGACAGGCAGAGCCGAGCAGCTGACGGGGAAATCCACTGGCAGCGAGCGCGGTGAGTCAGCGCTGAGTCACGCTGGGCGATACGTGCCGGCCCGGCCGCCGCTCGCCGGTGGAGGCCGCGGCTTCCTGGAAGACCCTCCCCCGCGCCCGGAGGGCGGCGTCGCCCGCGCGCAGCTCCCGGGCCCCCACAGGCACACAGTCGCCGGCACGCACGCCTCCTCGCTGGGGCCTGGTGACATCCAGGATTCACCGCCTAGGGGAAGACTCATGTGACCAATGTTTACAGAGCTTAGGCGGATGCTTTCATCCCATGTGTTTCCTCAAAACCGAGATTCCAGTTGCTCTTGCTGTTTTCGTGTTGTTAGGTTTTAAACTTTTTTTCCTTTCCTTTTTCCTGGCAGGAGAGTAACACGCTGATCTTTTAATAGTTTCCAATATTTTAAACGAAGCACAGGAAGAACGAGTTAATAGAACATGTGTTGCAAATTATGCATCGAATCGTCACAGGGCTTCGGGTCTAAAATTACAATAATGTGGCTTCAGTTGAAACTTTGAATGTTGGGTAACTGGGGAGAGGGGAGATATTAACTGTTCTGATTTACTGTTTGTAAATCTTCGCTATTTACCTAATCACTTTTATTATAACTAAATTATTCTGAAGACTGGAAACATACTGATGATAATTTGGGGTGGGATTACCAAAGAGCAGAGTGGCCACGTCTTTGTGTTTTCTGTACCTAAACTAACATCCTGTTGTCTTGATGTACAAATGATACTCTGTTGGTCTTACCAAGTGTCGGGGTAATGATGACATCTGTGCTGAAAGTCAATAGCAGGTACTGTGTCATTAAATATAGCTGGTCAGCGAGATAGTCCTGGTACAGGTGGGTGATTGCTATTTAGGGACATTTTTTTGGCTGGTTTACAAGACAAAGTCACACTGGGTCTTTAGAAGTTGTGCCAGCTGTTGCCAGTTGTTCTGCTTCTCTGGTAGAATTGTATGCTCCTACGTGTGCGTGTGAAATGATGCAAAACATTAGAGCCTCCTTGTATTTTGACTGCTTTTCTTGCAGGGAAGGAGACTGAAGTAATTAGGGGTTGAACTGACTCACCAAGGTTACATAGAAGCATGACCGTCCAATTTTTTTAAAGGAGGCAAAAGCCACCAAATGAAATAAAATAAGGAAATACAAAAATGTGAGAGATGGTGAAAGCCCAGAAAAGCAAAATGGGTAGTAGAAACCAGAAATTGAATCTCACACACTTGAGCTCTTTGATACAAGGGATAGATTTACTGTGCTAGTCTTTTCTTAAAAAATTGAATTTTTCTTATATAAAATATTTTATAAATTTAACTGTGGATATGCATCATTTGCTGTTTAAAAAACTGTGCTTGATTTGGAGTCATTATTCTGAGCTTGTCCAGATTGGTACTGCCTTGATACAGAGTCAGACTTCATTTTGAAATCCAACTTCATTTTATAAATGTGAACTTGAGCTAGTTACTTGGTTTACCTAAGCCTGTTTCCCCTCTCTAAAATGGAAATCATTGTCATCATTTCACCAATTTATAGGTAGTATTATGTGAAATGATAACTAAAAAATGTTTAGCACAAGTCAGATACAGTGGTGCACACCTATAATCCCAACTTCTCCGAAAGCTGAGGCAGGAGAATGGCAAGTTTGAGATCACCCTTCATGGCTTAGCAAGACCCTGTCTCAAAATAAAAAGTAAAAAAGAGCTGGGGATGTAGCTCAGTGGTAGAGAGCCCCTGATTTTAATCCCCAGCAGCACATACAGACACACAAAAAAGCACAACACCAGGCACATCTTTGAATATCTCTCACTAAACAGATCTTGTATCCTGCTTAATTATTATTAAACTTGATTAAGCTATTGATTTGATGACAAGGAGGTAGTATTTAGAATAAAAGTTTTGGGAACATACATAACTATTGTGGTTAACTGATCTTGAGCAAGATCCTTAGACAAGATTCTAAGACCCCTTTGCAAGCATTTAATATTCTTCGATTATATTAGAGCTGAAAGAAGTGAAATCTAAATCAAGACAATGTCTGTAATCATCAGTTGACCCGAAAGTGCTAAGTGTTGCAAAATAGCCAACAAGAGCCCTTTTCTCCCCCTAAGAAAGAACTTCTTAATGGTGGAGAATAGTCAGTCATTGGGTAGAGAAGACAGCCTCTGTCTTCTAAGTTATAGGTCAACGCCCTTGACATATGATAATTTATTATGTTGCTGAGAAAGAAACTTTGTTCTTCAGGTGTAAGGTTTACCTGTTAATGGGTTAGTATCCAATCTCCCATTAACTTCTGCAAGCCACTTACAAGAGATAGTCATTCTCTTGAAATAATAAAGTGTTTGTCTTAGCTTGAGCTACAATAACAAAATACCACAGACTGGGTGACCTAAACAACAGACAGTTTCTTATAGTTTGGGAGGCTACGTGTCCAAGATCAAGGTGCAGATACAGTAGGTTTCATTCTGAGGCCTCTTAACTTGCAGGTGGCTGTTCTCTTGCTGTGTGCTCACATGTCTCTCATTTGTGTGTATATGGAGTAGTGGGGAGGATAGGGTTGGGGTAGGGGTTAAGACTTAAATATATAGCTGGATGTGGTGATTCACGCCTGCAATCCCAGTGGTTTTGGGAGCCTGAGGCAAGAGAATTAAAAGTTCAAAGCTATCCTCAGCAATTTAGTGAGGTACTAAGCAACTTAGAGCCTCAACTTTTATTTCAAGGCCTTGTCTGAAAATAAGGGGTTGGAGATATTGCTCAGTGGTTAAGCACCCCTGAATTCAATCCCTGGTACAAAGAAAAAAAAAAAAAGAATTTTGGATGTGTTCAAAGGAAAAATTGTAACCAGTTTAATTTAAAGATTTAATTACCTTTTATTTGGAATTGTAGAATCAGGCAGCATTTTATTTTACAAAATACGATGAGTGGTTGTGCATACCTATAATCCCAGCAGCTTGGGAGGCTGAGGTAGGAGGACCGTAGGTTCATAGTCAGCCTCAGCAACTTAGTGAGGTTGGTATGCAACCTAGTGAGACACTGTCTCAAAATAAAATATAAGAAGGGCTGGGGATGTGGCTCAGTGGTTAATTGTGCTTGAGTTCAATCCCTAGTACCAAAAAAAAAAAAAAAGTATTCCACTGTGCAGAGTAGTTGGTTTCTGTAAAGTGGGAACAAGGAAACAGAATAAGAAAAAAAGCAGATTGATTAATGTCAGGTGACTTCAGGTTATTTTTCTTGTAAGGGTAAAGCAGAGGAGACTTCCTTATTATGGTCATTCAGGTTATTTGGACCCTTTCCAATTGGTAGCTTTGAATCTCCTGTTTACAGGAAAAACTGGTCTGTTTGGGGTTTACCTGCTTCCTTCAAGTTTCAGTTTGATTATGTGGCATGATCAATTCCATTTTGATTTGGTCTGTTGGGGCCTAGTATAGAAACTCGGTTGAAACAATGGCCTATCACCAATTTTATTTAAAAGGGGGGACATAATTCAGGCCATAGTGATATCTTTCAAAATTACTCCTGAAAGCAATGGCTTAAAATAATTCCAAGTTCTGTTCAGGTGGTGAACATTATCACTAAAGTAACTGCATTTTCTGTGGAAAATCATTTGCTATAATGGGTTTTCATTTATCTCCTTTCATAAATTCATTTAGTAATCTCTACAATTTTCAGTATAAAATCATGGAATCCTTATGGTGTTCGTCTCTGTACCTTTGCTAAGGCATGATGTAATGTCCTTTCCTTTCCATGTATTCAAATCCACCTCAACCTTAATGCACAGGTAAAGTCTTACAATCTTTCGTTGTTGTTGTTGTTTGATATCAGGGATTGAACCCAAGCACCCAAGATAACCACTGAGCCACATCTCCAGCGCTTTTTATTTTAAGACAGGATCTCAGTAGTGTGCATTCAGCCTCACTAAATTACTGAGGCTGGCTTCGAACGTTCTATCCTCCAGCCTCAGCCTCCTGAGCAACTGGGATTATAGGTATGTACCACCATGTCCTATAATGTTAATGCACAGGAAAGTTCTATTTTCTCTATGAAGCCTGATTACTAACACTCAAAACCAAATGGATCTCATCTCTACATGACCTTGTAAAATACATTTGCTGTCTATGTTGGATTCTTTTTTTGCAGGGGCGGGAGTGCTAGAAATGGAATCCAGAATCTTGTGCATAATAGCCCCTGTCCAATCTATTTGACACTTTGTTAAGTTTTGTGATGTTATATGATGATACCAGTGTTTCATGTGTCTTATACATGTCTTTATGAATTTCTCTCCAACTGAACTGTACACCTCCTTGAGGCCAAAGACAGACTCTGTGTGTGTGTGTGTGTGTGTGTGTGTGTGTGTGTGTGTGCATGTGCGCTGAGAATTGAACTCACCACTGGCTACATTCCCAGTCCTCTTTTTATTTTTTCTTTTGAGACAGGGTCTGGCTAAATTGCACAGGCTGGCCTTGAATTTGAGATCCTCCTGCCTTATCCTTCCAGGTCTCTGTGATTACAGACATGTGCCACCACAACAGCCAGAGACATATTCTTTTTTTAATTTTTTAATTTTTTTTTTTTGGTCAGGAATTGAACCCAAGTATGCTTAACCACTAAGTCACACATCCCCAGCCCTTTTTCATTTTTCATTTTGAGACAAGTTCTCACTAGGTTGTGCACAGCCTCGCTAAATTGCTGAAGCTGACTACTAATCTCAATCCTCCTATCTCAGCCTCCTAAGCTGCTGGCATTATAGGTGAGCACCACAGTACCCAGCCAGAGAGAGATTCTTATATGCCCATGTTAGTACCCAAAATGTCTAGCAGCATGCTCTGAATGTGTCAGGGCTCAGTAAACAACAAAACAATCTTTGGTATGTTTATATGCACAGACACTTGGTGATCACCTAGTTTGATATTGCGTTTATTTGGTAAATAAGAGATTCAGGGGCTGGCGTTGTGGCTCAGTGGTAGAGCACTTGCCTAGCATGAGTGAAGCACTGGATTCAATCCTCAGCACCACATATAAATAAATGAATAAAATAAAGGTCTATCAACATCTAAAAAAGATTTAAAAAAAAAAAGATTTGGTCCCAAAGCATTGATGATCTGTATCACAGAACTCATTAAAAGCTTTGGGAATATACATCACAAATATATTGGTCAAGTGACCTTGGCCATAGCCTTAACTTTTTTTTTTTTTTTTTGTGATGCTGGGGATTGAACCCAGGGTCTTGTGCTTGTGAGGCAAGCACTCTACCAACTGAGCTATCTCCCCAGCCCCAGAGCCTTAACTTCTGAGCCAAATTCTAGGGTGCAGTGGGATAACTTTTGATCATGCTCCATCTTTGAGTAAGCCCCAGGAACTGTCCTTGCTGGGTGCCTTGTTGATCCACTAAGGTTCAACAGGCCAGACAGGCCTTGACCCACTATAGTAATGAGGGCTTTCTCCAGAGTCCTGTGTGAGAAAGAAACATGAGAGAGAGAGAGAGAGAGAGAGAGAGAGAGAGAGAGAGAGAGAGGCATCTTCACTCAAAGGATGACAATGGTGATGATGTAATCACTTGTTCCCAACCAGGATATTCCTAGATCTACTTTGGGACTTTCCACTGCCAGACCAAAGTATAAAGCTGGCATTCATCCCAGTAGATGAGGGCTTGTTTCAAGTCTCCTCAGCAATTCCATAGACACTGAGGAAATTTGAGCACTAGCAAAAAAAAGAACCAGACTCTTTCCCATGGGTTCAAATGCCAGAGTCGCCTTTAATGTTAAAGGTGATCATTTATAATTCTGTATGTGTTTATTCCACAAGTGTACATAACATATCTCAGCGTGACTGCAGAATGATTCACTTACGTTTCTAGATGAGGTCTGAAGCATGCAAGAACATTGGGAACTCTATTACCATAAGTATATGCCAAGGAATGTTTATTCTTATTAATAATTATAAGAAAACAGTTCTGCTTATGAAGGTACTTGCCAAATGTTGATCCATATAAATTTTTTTTTTCAACAAGACAATCAGCTAAAATCAAAGACCTTTGTGAAGGGCTGGGGAGATAGCTCAGTTGGTAGCGTGCTTGCCTGGGTTTGATCCCCAGCACCACAAAAAAAAAAAAAGAAAGAAAAGAAAAGACCTTTGTGAATTAGGGTAGGCCTAATTCAGGTAACATCTGGCACACATGCATGTGTCCTTTTTCATCTAGCCAGGACTATGCTTGCCTCTAAATTGTATTATTTCCTGGAAAAGAACTTCCTTTTAATGGAAAAGGTGACTCTTCTCTTCTAGATCTTCTCAGGATCCAGGAGTGACTCACACTCAAAGACCCAAATGAATAAAAGATAGCTTGAATACAATCTAAAAGTCCACTGTTAAAAGGCTTTTATCTACACTTTACATGAATATAGGGAATGACTGTAGTTTAACAATAAACAGATTCGCCATATGAAGAAAATCAGTGTTGGTTAATTCATTATTCCCCTTGTATGGATAAATTAACTGAGTCAAGAAATTGGATGCTTTAAATGAGGCCATGCAGGAACCAAGCAGACTTTATGCCTCTTCTGCCAAATACGGCGTGGACTACTAGGGCTTATGATTGAGTTTTAGTACTTGGGAACATGGATTCCTACTCTATTTTTTTCTTTGGTGGCGTAGAGTATAACTAGGATTACCTAGTACTCTTGGAAAAAAAAGGTGTGGGATGCTTAAGCCAGAAGTTTCTTGGGTGCTTTGTCAAGTGAATCTCTTAGATCAGAAGAAAGCCCCTTAGACTGATGTAGATATTGCTACCACATCAGAAATGCTAAATACAATAAATACTTGGCTACTCCATAAGGACTCTTGTATTAATAAGCCTACCACATGACCCATTCTCCTACAGGAGTCATGGGTGGGTGCCATACTTGAGCTAGTGCTCTTCAGAGAGTGCTAGGGCAAGGTTTAAATGAAAATTTTCTGCAAGGAGGAAACCTCTGTGGACTTTTGGATTGCCCTCCATGTCTCCACCTAAGTGAAGGGGTGTAGGGTTGATGAACAGACTTTCCTCATTTAAAGTGTAGTTTTCTATCCTGGCTCAAATGTCATCAAAGCTAGAGGCTCTCTGAGAGCAAATTCTCAAGAACAAACCAATGAACAGATAAAAAAATATTTAAAAGGAAATCCCCTTAAATACTGACATTAAGAGTTGTTCATAGATATCTTGTTAGCCTCTAAACATGTAAAAATTGAGAGTTGGATGTGACATGCTATGCACACAACTGGTCATTGTAGCCTGCCGATCAAAGCTCAGACTCACAGTCAAAATGAGCAAGCACACAATGATGATAGTAATAATAATTTATTACTATTTTATAATTATAATAATTATGATGGCTGTGATGGTGTTCATGATCATGATAAATAGCACTTATGAAGGTCTTAACATGTGTTGGGTCTTGCAGTAAACTCTGTATCTCATTTAATCTTTACAACTATCTTTAAGGCACCATTCTTACTCCTAATTTGTAGAAGTTGAATCTTGGATCAAGAAATTTGCCAAAAGTCATCCAGCTACTAAGTGGATAAGCCAAGATTCAAGCTCAGGTCTGTATACTTCCAGACCTTGTGATATTATGAAAAAAGATACAGACACAAACACTTATTTAGTCATGCATGGGCCCATGTGTATATCATAGTAAGCTTGAAAGGTCCAGACACAGTCTGAGACAGGCTACCATGTAGCTTTCTTTTTCTATCATGACTTTAAACTAACCCCAGAGCCCATCTCCACATATCCTGGGATCAGGTTGGCATAAGTCCCTTGGTCTGCCACCCTTCTCTTGTCTCCCACTGGTCTCTGTTGAGGTAGAGGCAAATCCCTGGGGCCCTGCTGGCCTCCAAGGCTGCTTCTGCATTCTGCCGATTGTCTGTCAGGACAACTGTATCCCCCACAGAATGTGGTATCCTACCACGGCACACTCTGGGTCCCCTGGGTGCTCTCCATAACCACAAGCCCTCCTCTTAAAAACTGTGGACTTCACGTTGAAGGCTCCCCTCAATTCCGCCCCTCGGCCCTTTCCTCAGCCTTTTCCTCTTCTGCTGTGCTCTACTGCTTTGTTGGTCATGGCGTTTCTCTCAAAGGCATGAGCCCCCTTCTGACTATATTCTGAGAGCAGAAGCAAAACCTCCCACATTTTCCATCTCCAGTCTTCTTAAGCCCACTGGGGATTCCATTGCCCTTCTCAGGACCTGGTGGCATGTAGGCACTAAGCAGTTCTCCCTTTGAATATCTTCACCTTTGAGCTAGAAGAAGCTCCATCTCCTTTTCAGTGGTGGGAACTAAATGTTTTCCCACTGTGTTTTGTGATAGAAACCCTAGTACCCTTCTCCTTCGGGCTCTTGTTCTTTGGCAGCTTAAAATCCCTTTCTTCTTCTTTTTCTTTTTTTCACCACCCCCCTATACTGGGAATTGAACCCAGAGATGTTCTACCACTGGGACACATCCCAGCACTTTTTATATTTTATTTTGAGACAGGGTCTCCCTAAATTGACCAGATTGGCCTCAAATTTGTGATTCTTCTGCCTTAGGCTCTTGAGTCCCTGGGATTATAGGTGTGTGCCAGTCCGCCCAGCTGCCCTTTAAGTGTTGCCTTTCAAGATGATCCTCTCTACCATAGCCTCCAAAGAACCACTGAGTACTTTAGTTTACTTCTTTAGTCTGTATGCTCCCTTTTCTCTCTACTTCCCTAGTACTGGAAATTAAACCCAGTTTGAGCTTTGTCCCCAGTTCTTTCTATTGCTTATTTTGGGATAGGGTCTTACTAAATTGCCAAATTGACCTCAAACTCACAATCCTCCTTCCTCAGCCTCCCAAGTTGTTGGGATTACAGATGTGTGCCACCATGTCTGGCACACATCTCCCTCTTTTTGAGGCAGGCAGTATTTTCTTTTTCTTTCTTTTTTTTTGGCAGTGGGGATTTAACCCAAGGGCACTTTACCACTGAGCCACATCCCCAGCCCTTTATCATTATTTTTTATTTTGAGACACGGTCTTGCTAAGTTGCTGAGTTAATAAGGCTGGTGAGGCAGTATTTTCTGTTATCCTACAGGTACAAAAGAAATGTAGGAAAGAAAAACTTCAGGCATTATTTCAAACTATTATTTTATATTTCTGCAGAGATGTGTGTATTTGTGTGAACTATAATTTATTAGTGTACTTGTCTTCTCTGAGGGCAGTGTCCTAACCTCAACTTGCTCATAAATATGGGTCTTATAGTTACTTTTCACAAATATTCAGGATTTATTATCTGCTAATGAAACAGAACTAATATGTACAGGGATGCTACACTTTTATGATTCACAGTTACACTCTCCTTAGCAGAAAAGCAATTAAGATGTGTGAAAAGCACTCATTTGTGTGTGTGTGAAAAACTAATCAGCTACCATTTCTCAAACACATACTAATTGCCTTTTGTGCTAAGAGCAATGAAAATGTGAACTATAAAATTTTAGCCACTGGGAAATTTTATTCCAATTTCATTGCAGTTCAATCGTTGAAATCTTCAGCTGGTTAGAATCGATCTGATTTTGGACTGTGCTAAGGTTCTGCAACATACAGTCTGAGTCTGGGCTGCTTGACTTGTTTGTGTCAGTGGCCTGGGTCATGCATTTGATACCAGAAAGCTCTTTTCTGCCATGAGATCACACAGAACCCCAGCATGGGGGCAAGGCTCAGAGGGAGAGAAGGAAGGCAAATCCCATCTGGCACCTCATCCAACTGCTTTCTGCATACACACTTTGACAGAGAAAGAGAATGTTGAAATCTCATTTTTATTAAAACAAAATGAAATTTATAAATAAAACACAAAATGTATAGAAACCCCTACACATGTTATATTTGTATGTGTTCAGAAAAGTTAAAAAAAAACACACATATCAAGATGTTTACAGTGGTAACTGGGGGCATTGCTCAGTGATAGAGGACTCGCTTGCATGCAGAAGGTCCTGGATTTGATCCACATGACCACCAAAAAAAAAAAAAAAAAAAAGGTTCACAACTACTTCTGAGAGTACAGCTGAGACGGTTGTTGAGGTGGACTTTACTTTCAATACAACTCTATGCTGTTCTGATTTTTTTCCTCCCACATGTAGTCCATTTAGTATACTATGGAATATATTTGGTTTTTGTCCCAAGTTCCTGTTACAGAACAGCTACAAACTTAGAACTTTCTCAGTGTTTCCATAGCCAAATTATGGAACTAGCATAGATGTCCATCAATGGATGAATGAATGAAGAAAATGTTTTATATATACACAATAGCTTGATCCTCCTGCCTCAGCCTCTTGAGCTGTTGGGATTACAGGAGTGTGCCACAGTGCCCCTCTACACAATAGACTTACAGTCAACCATAAAGAGGAATGAAATCATATAATTTGCAGAAAATGGATGGAGCATTATGTTAAGCAAATAAGCCAAATTCATGAAGTCAAAGGTCATATGTTTTCTCTCCTATGTGGCAACTCAAGAGGAAAAAGAAAAGAAAGGTAGGGGGAATCTCATGAAAATCTAGGGGAGGTGAGTAGAGTAGAGGCAAGGCGAAGCACTGGGGGATGATATTAGCCAATATATTATTATATTGTGTGCATGTATGAATCTATAACACCAAATCCTACCATATGTACAACTGGAATGCACCAATAAAAAATAGGGGGGAAGAAACTTTCTAGGCCTGAGAGTATCTTTTGCTATTCAAAACAGACCTCTGATAGTATCTGAGTTTATGCTAATAAGCTAAGAGGGTGGGGCCCCTAGATAGCCTCAGGATGGGGCCAGCCACCAGAAAGATCAACCGATTACAGGATTAGAGGTTTGGAACTGTTGGCTGCACCCACCAACCTCCAACCCTATAAAACTCCCCAGGAGGTTTGATGAGCTTCTGTGATGGGAACACAGGGAGGTTCTGGAATGGTTGTTCCTAGACAGGATATGGAAGCTCTTTGCTTCACTCCCGTACCTTACCTTGTTCATCTCTTCATCTGGTTATTCAATTGTGACCTTTGTAATAAATCAGTAAATGTAGGCAAAGTGTATCCCTGCATTCTGTGAATAATCTTTGGAAATTATCAAATCCAAAGAATATGTAGAACCTCAGTTGGTCGAAAACATATCACAGCCTGAGACTTGGCGACTGACATTGGAAGTGAGGGAAAGTCTTGTGGGACTGAGACCTTAACCTGTGGGAACTGATCCCATTTCTAGGTAAATGGTGTCATAAACTAATTGAATTAGGGATTACTCCCTCCCTATCTTGCATGGGGTGTGCTGGGGAAATGCTCAGTGTGTGTGTGGGGTGTGACTCACAGTTTTGGTCAAAGAAACATTCTGTGTTAAGTGTAGAGTAGAGAGAAATACAGTTTTGGATGTTTTCCCTTTATATCTGTCAAAGGACAAATCTACAACTTAATTTAATGATCTTAATTGGTTTTGTTTTCCATTCTAGAATTGGACAACACCTCATTTCATAAAACAGAATAAGTATTCAGATGGTCCGAAAGACTTCATTTGTATAAAGTTTAACTTCAAGCTGGGTGTGGTGTTGCACACCTGTAGTCTTAGTGACTCAGGAGGCTGAGGCCAGAAGATGGCAAGTTCAAAGCCAGCCTTAAAAAAAAAAAAAAAAAGTTAACTTTATTATTATGTCAGTTGAAACTGACCTATTTGAGAAATTTGGTAGTTATTTCTCCACTTCTGATTTATCATAAGTTCTGATAAATAGGTTCATTTCAGCTTGGTGACATAAAGAACTTTAGTGTAAGTGGCTCCCCTTTGATTTTTACCCTGATCTGTTGGACCCAGTGCAGGAACGTAATCCAAATCATCGGCCTCCTGTAATTTTCAATAACACACCTATCATTGTAGTACTTGTTGGAAATTTTTATTTTTAGGAAATCAAATGCCAGCATTATGACAGGACCAGTCATGTCCGAAGGATAGTTCCTTCCGACACAGTCAGCTGTGGGAACCACTGCTGTGAAAGCACAGGGAGAATATGAGCTCTTTCAGGTACTCTGAAAAGGGAGGTCTGAAATCTACAGGCCTCAGCCTGACCCTTATACAATATGTTCCTCCCAAAGCTGATCTAATACACTCAGCAGCATGTAAGTCACATATTAATTCTTTCTGCACACTGTCTCTGCCCAGCCACCCAGAAATCCAGTATATTAATGAAGTGAAGGATGTGCAGCAAGCCCAGTTCTGTGGTTGGGACATTGCCCTGGCACACCTCCCGCTGACATGTGCCACTCTTGGAATGCTGAGCCACTCCACCCTCAGACTCACTTCTGGCTGAACTGGGGGCATCCTGGCTCCAGCAGAGGAGAAGCTTCAGTCCTGGTTTTCACACTTGAACTTTTGGATCAAGAGCAAAAGCCAAAAAATGCAACCTATCCCAGGCAACAGCCAGGATGTTGATTCTGCCAGGCAATTCCTGGCTCACTGGACCACCACCTCCTACTTTTGGATGAAGAGGATATAGCAAAGACCAATCTCCAGTGAGGCAGACCTTGCTGACAAATCACTCTTCCTGCCAGATTTCTTCCTTTGCCTAAGTTAGCACCTGGTAATAAGTTGTGCACTTCACAAAGTATATTAATAATTTCAGACTAGCGAGATACAGAAGAAATAGATGCAGTATTTATTTTTAAATGATGGCCTTGGGAACTAGAAGAGCTTTAGAGAAGGTGGGATTTTATTTTTAGTACTATATCTGCTCTTAACAAGCTTAAATCTTCGTGTAATATGTTGCCACTGACATGTGATTCATCGTATCGTCATCTCAGTTCTAGTGTGGTAGTGTTCTTTTTCTACTCAGAAGTGTAAAGTGCATTGGATTTAAAATGCTGTAAATAGTTCTTAATCCATATGGAAGAGTTGACTATACCTTAAAGTAAATAAACATGTTTGTGGTATCCATTATATTTACTAAAATATAGTTTAGTAAATCTAAGGATGTTGAAAGATACAGAGTGATGGACTCCATAATAATGAAGATTATTTCAAAGCCTTGCTTCTGGTACTGACAATTAAACATTTACTTTGCATTTTATTTCCATATAGTCTATTCATGTCATTTTATATTTAATTGGCAAATTGACTTTAACAGTAAATTCATGGCTTCACTGTATTTAAGATTTATTTTGAAAATCAGAGGCACAGAAAAGCTAGCCAGCCCTGAACACTGTGGTGATGCACATCTGTAATCCTAGCTACTCAGGAGACTGAGGCAGTAGAATTGCAAGTTCAAGACCAGTCTGGGCAACTCACTGAGATCCCATCTAAAAAGAAAAAGGAAGAAAGAAAGAGAGGGAGGGAGGAAGAAAAGGAGGGTTAATTAACTAGCAGACACTTATGAACAAATGCCCAATAAAGAAATCCCAGTCATCTCCTGACACCAAACAACCTGCCTCCAAGGTTGTCATATTCAACAATTTTATTTTATTGCTGCTATTCTTAATACCATTTCAGAATTTTATTTTCTAATTTTCTTCATTTAACTAGTAATGTTGAGATATCAATACTGTTCCAAAAATGCTGAACAGAGGGTGGAAAACAGAATTTTTGATACAGTGAGTAGGTTATCTGATAAGTACCAACAGATTCTCATGGGTGCTCAGACTGGTGGAACATGTTTTTTCTTGCTCATAATTATATTGACCTTCTCATAACATGAGAGCACAGAGTTTAAACTTTGTATCTGGGACTATAAAAGGTTAGAAACTTTACTTTTATATCTTTCCTATCTAATCACTTTATCTTTTAGTTCTGAAATTTGTGATCACCACATGCATTCTGACTATGAGAATGATGAATGCCATCATGTAAGGAAAACAATTTCCTCTATTTGTTCCAATTTTGACCTTGGGGAAAACAGAAAGTTTTCTTATTAGGCATTTTTTATGCTTAAGTGTTCAGATGAAGCAAGCTAGTAGATCTGTAAGAGAAAAACACATTTCTCAGAAAATGGAACCTTAATTACAGCCTGCATTCCATCAAATAATACCTATAAGTACATACATTTTAAACTCTATGGTTTTGTTTCAAGTATTTCAAACTTCACTTCTTGTGCTTGTTGACATGAGAGTCTTCCTTTTGGAAGTTCAAACAGATTGAAAAACAAGTTGTGAAATCACACAACGCTAAGGCACATTGCATCACTGCGCTCTCCGCCTCAACACTCCCCTCCCACTTTCTGTCTCAAAAGATTTCCTAACATCCGAGAGCATCACCAGTGAACTGACATTTAAAAAAGACTGAAATGGTTTTCAAAGCTCCTGAAGCATTTACCTTTAAAGTGGTACACGGAATGAATGAATGCACTTAATCTCAAATACACGTGTGTCTCCTTCCACCTCAAATTCAGTGAAAGGAATGCTGTCGTTTTGTCATTAAAACAATATTCTGATATCATTTATTTTATTTTACCTATCATCTCCAGTATTTTGTAAACAAAGAAGAGGTAGTTCTAGTAATTTTAAATTACTATAATAAGCCCCCAACCCCCCTCCCGCAAAAAAAAAAAAAAAAGAAAAAAAAAAATCACAGGGCTGTGTCAGTTTTGTGGTCTTTACAAGAACCGTGAGCGCAAGTCTGTTCTCATTGGTGGAGGAATCGCCAACCAGGGGCGGGGCCACGACAGCTTCTGTTACTAAACCCCGAAGCTGGAGAATTTCCGGGTGGTTACCGCTGTCATAGTCAGTGCAGTCAACCCCAAAGAGAAAGTTAATTCACGCTGAGATGCTTTTTTCTTTCTTTCTTTTTCTTTTTCCTTTTTTTCTTTCTTTCTTTCTTTCTTTTTTTTTTTTTTTGGTACCAGGGATTGAACTTGGGGGGACCCAACCACTGAGCCACATCCCCAGCCCTTTTTAATATTTTATTTAGAGACAGGGTGTCGCTGAGTTGCTAGTGCCTCGCTTTTGCTGAGGCTGGCTTTGCACTCCCAATCCTCCTGCCTCAGCCTCCTTAGCCACTGGGATTACAGGCGTGTGCCACCGTGCCCGGCCAGGCTGAGTTTTGATATTTTTCTCAGCAAACAATTATCAGTACCTATTACGTTAGCTATCATCATCATTTTCTTCTTCATCTTCATCATCAGCTTTGGTCATTCTATTTTCAGTACAAAGATGAGTGCTCAGTACACCAAAGCAATAAATATTTGTTGAATGAATGAATGATTCAGATAATCAAGAAAAAAGAATGGTTACTTAATAATTTTATCTTTGTTTTACTGTGTAACATAAGAGCACTTGACAACTACCTATATTCATTTTGTTTCAGAACCTTCTTTGCTGAAACTTTACTTTTTTTCTCTCTTTGGCTTAGAGCCAGTGAGGTGAGATACTCAGCTTCAGGTTGATGTTCCCCCTCTTCCTGGAAGTCATCTGTATACACACCTGTCCTTCAATATCCTTACGGGATGGGTTCCAAGACCAATAGAGAGCCAAATCTATAGATGCTCAAGTCCCTGACATAGTTCACATAATATTTCCATAGAACCCACGCACATCGTCCTGCACCTCTAGATTATAAAATCAGTAGAGTGTAAACGCTATGTAAGTAGCCGTTCCAGGGTGCTGTTGAGGGAATAAGGAAAAAGGTCTGTACATGTTCAGTTCTGATGCAGTTTTTAAAAAAAAAATATTTTCAGTCTTCGGTTGGTTGAGTCTGTGGGTGTAGAATCCATGATATGGCCTGTTCAGCCAGTGTAATCTTTCTAAAAGTTCTTGTTGACAGCAAGAACTTGGAAGCACTTTGTTTTTGAAGGAATGAGAAGACTGGCATTCATGGTGTCTCACCAAGTGACTGAAGTGTGTGACATGGGGCAAGGCCTTTGTCCTCAGTTTGCCTCTGTTTATCCATCTGGAAAGGAAAATAACAATACTCATTAGTCTAGTATGGAAGGGACTGCGAAGGACTTTATGATCTATGCAGGGAAGGTGACATTTGAGTCGTTACGTCTTACAGATGTTTCTCTTTAATTAATAGCTGTTCAGGTACTGAAGTACTTTTAGAGATAGAGCAAGGGGAAAAAAGCAGAGCAGTCTTACAGACTTTAATAATATGTACATACCTCCTTAATGTGTTAACTGCATATTTGATTATTCTTTAGCCTATAGTTATAGATTAAAGACCATTCAGTTTGGATTTTTGTATGTTGTTTGTTGTACGGGGAATTAAACCCAGGGACACTTAACCATGGAGCCACATCCCAAGCCCTTTATATTTTTTATTTTGAGACGGGGTCTTGCTAAGTTGCTCAGGGCCTTGCTAAGTTGCTGAGTCTGGCTTTGAACTTGTGGTTACACTGCCTCAGCCTTCCAAGTGGAGTCACTGAGATTATAGACATGTACCACTTCACCAAGCTCAGTCCAGTGTTTTTTTTTCTGTGTTTTTTGGTGGTTTTCTGATTTTTGTTTTTGCTTGTTTGTTTTGTTTTGGTACTGGAGATTGACTCACTAAATTGCTGAGGCTAGCTTTGAACTTGCCATCCTCCTGCCTCAGCCTCCTGAGCTGCTGAGATTACAGGCGTGTGCCACCATGCCTGGCTCAGTGGGATTTTTTGGGGGAGGGGGTATGTACCGGGCATTGAACTTAGGGGCATTCGATCACTGAACTACATCTCCAGCCCTATTTTGTATTTTATTTAGAGACAGGGTCTCAACTGAGTTGCCCAGGCTGGCTTTGAACTGTGATCCTCCTGCCTCAGCCTCCAGAGCCACTGGAATTAAAGGCATGTGCCACCGTGCTGCCAGAGGTGCCTTAACCAGTGCCACACTCTTCTTAAGGAAATTTAAATCTACACCTGCCCTGATCTCTATATTTTCCCTGGTAAGAACCAGGGATTGGGACCAACCTCTTTTCTTTTTTATGAAATAGAACATTGAGGCCAGCTGGCAAGCATAACATTAGGACTAAAGTCTTTACTTCCTAATTTCAAATGGGCTTTTGTTTTCATATGATAAGAGATCGCTCAGGTATTAATTTCTTTTCATTTTTTGGTAGTGGGTATTGAACTCAGGGGTTCTCTACCACTGAGCTACATCCCTGTTTCTTGTAAAGTTTTATTTTGAGATAGGATCTCACTAAGTTACCTAGGGCCTTGCTAAGTTTCTGAGGCTGGCCTTGAACTTGCAATCCTACTATCTCAGCCTCCTGAGTTTCTGGTATTACAGGTATGCACCACCAAACCTGGCTAGTTTATTAATTTCTACATTTTCGGGTAATTTCTATTTACATTATTGCAACAGCCACTGGAAATTTATCTGTACTGCTTTATAGTTCATTAACTATTTTTCCCCCTTTACACTTATCTATAAATCCTTCTGAGAGTCATCTTGTTGAAAATAAATTCAACCCCTCCTAAGTTTTCAAAGCACATTCAACCTGCATTAAACATTTATCAGACTGTTTGGTCCTGTATTAAAGAATGTCTGTCTTCTTTCCCTAGTTCTCCTAGTTTTGAACTCCCGGAGATAGAGGTTAGTATGCTCACTGTCTTTGGAAAAGTAACAACAAATTAAATCTTACATCCGGGCAATGTGTTAGATCCATGGTTCTCTCTCTCTTTTGTTTGGTGGTGGTGGTGAGGGGGTAGTACCAGTGATTGAACCCAGGGGAGCATAACCACTGAATCACATCCCCAGCCCTTTTTATTTTTTATTTTGAGACAGGGTCTCACTAAGTTACTTAGGGCCTCACTTAATGCTGAGGCTGGGCTCAAATTTGCAATCCTCCTGCCTCAACCTCCAGATTTGCTGGGATTACAGGCATGTGCCACCACACCCAGAAAACCCATGGTTTTCAAACTTTAGGAAGTATGAGAATCACTCAGAGGGCTTGTTAAGATAAGTATTTCTGGGCCCCACTCAGAGTTCTAATTCAGTGAATCTGGGGTGGAAGCAAGAATTTGCATTTTTAAGTTCCTAGGTGATTTCACTTTGAGAACTGTTCTCTTGCACTGTTTTTAATTTAACATATTTTCCTACTGCAGTAAATAGGGTTTTTTAAAAAATATTTTTAGTTGTAGGTGGACACAATACCTTTATTTTATTCATTTGTTTTTTATGTGGTGCTGAAGATCGAAACCAATACCTCACATGTGCTAAGCAAGCACTCTACCACTGAGCTACAGCCCCAGCCCTAGTAAGTAGATTTTGTTATTCCATTTTCAAACAAGTTACAGGTAGTGCATGGAAGAGGCAAAACTGAAATTTCCATCTTTGATAACTAGTGCTGAGGACTTTTCCTTAGCACATTCCCATTATCTTGGAGTTCCTCTTATATATCCTAAACTCTCAAGAAATGTGTACAAAGCCGGACATGGTGGCACATGCTTGTAATCCCAGTGGCTCAGAAGGCTAAGGCAGGAGAATCACAAGTTCAAAGTCAGCCTCAGCAACTTAGCAAGGCCCTAAACAATTTAGGAAGATCCTGTCTCAAAATAAAATATAAAAAGGACTGGGGATGTGGCTCAGTTGTTAAGCACTCCTGGGTTCAGTTCCTGGTTGAGAGAGAGAGAGAGAGAAAGAAAAAGAAAGAAAGAAGGAAAGAAAGAGAGAGAGAGAGAGAAAGGCACACAGGAGATAAATGAATTTTTAGACTGGAAATATGGCTAGGTTCAATGGTGATCTTAGGTGATCGCCTGAAAATTGAGAATTAGCAATATTCACCTATAGTATACAGTGTAGTTGGCACCCAAGGTTCAATCTATTCTTCCAGTGTGTAGCAGGCAGTATGGTTCAGGGAATTGCCTCAACTGCAGGAATAAGTTCTAATTCATCCACATCACTCAAAATAATTGTAATCTTCTGGATTTTAGAAGATGAGCCTTAATTTTGTAGTAATATTCCTTTCCACCCACTTCATGCTAATGTTTCAGACTTGAACTAAGCTAGGCTATTATAAGGAAGACAAGGAACTGCTTTCTTTCTTTTTTTTTTTTTTTTTCCATTGTTGGTAAAGGCACTTTTTTGCCTTTGCTGGATATATAAAAGGAAGCAGGTTTCCTGCTGATGGCGATCCTTCAGAGGGGAATTAGCATTAAGGGAATCCTACACTGGGTGTCAAGACAGGCAGATCCTGGGGACCTGTGACGATGTGGAGACACTGATGCTGCCATCTCCTCCAGGGTCCCAGTTGAGTGTGCTGACAAATGCCTGATTATTTTGGTCAGCTAGAGTTGTTTGCTTTTCGCCCGTAACTTATAGCCAAACACCCATACACTAACACAAAGGATTAGTGTAAGAATTAAATGAGGTAATGCATATAAAGGATGCCAGGCATGTAATAAGAAATTCCCAAATGTGAGCTAACATAACTATCTGGGAAGTGACTAGAACCAAGTTAAAAAAAAAAAATGCACTATTAGTGATCAGATCCTGGTCTCCTTTCAAATTATTTTCCCTTCTCTACTAAGCTCTCAAGGACCTTAAACACCATTGTTAGCTCCTGATTGACAGCTCTCTTGAAAGTTCTTACGAGTAGGATTAGAGAAACCAAAACAGCCAGATGAGTATTTCTGTCAATGAGGGAGAATTTTGTTATAACAAAAAAGGTTATTCTGAGATTTGTGGAATCAGGGAACAACAGACTGAGTTAACTTTTAGAAAGAATATTTGCAAAATATGCAGCAGGTTTGAATATTGTTGGGGAACAGTTGAAGCAATGAAGATCTGATTAAACGACTGGACCGAGCCTCAGAGCAGAGCTGGGCCTCATCCAAACCTAGTGCTCATATTACCGCAGTGGACGTCTGTACTTTTGGCCATTCATCAGGCCACCTTTCCTCCAGGGCACTGCTCCTCCACTACCTTAAACATGTGATTCTTTGGGGCTGCCAAAAAATTTTAGTTCCTTTTTTTCCCACTAAGATAATACCAAATTATTGTTTCTTCAATAACTGCATTTATAGTCATTGCTTCACCCCAAACATAAAATTAAAGGTGTAACAGGAAGATTAAAAAAAAAAAGGATAAGTAAGTGATGCTAATTATCTGCAGTTAGTACATAGTTCCATTAGGGTATAGGGCCTGGAGTCCACTGAACAGCACAGAAGACAAAAATTTCTTTAGTATTGGCTAGAGATAGAAGGAAGGGCTCTACTTGAAAAATTTAAAAACGTGGTATTGACAGTAAGTATTTAGGAGAAGAGAGTCCTGCAAGTCACCAGAATATGTCCTGGACTCTAGGGTGTGTGTGTGTGTGTGTGTGTGTGTGTGTGTGTGTGTGTGTGTGTCTTGGTGGAGGTGTTGTGCCATTGCCTCATTCTTGGCATTCAGTCAGTACTCAAGAAAACCAGATTGAAAATTTGGAATCTGTGCTTCAGTGGATTGAAACTGGCCTCCAGTCACTAAGGAAAAATCAAAACAAAACACACAAGAATTTAGAGAGGACATTTTTCCTGCCAAAAAATAATTTTTCCTTGATGTTGTTTCTTATTTGGGCCAATATTCCAATGGAAAAAATAGATAGATTGGTCAAGAGTTCAATATAATTTTCTGTGACATTTGACCTAAAGTAACATCATAAAAAATTAATGACAGAAAAGTGTATTTCTTCCTGCAGATATATATGTGACTTTTTGTCTCTTACAGAATGTTTAAAAGAAAAAAGTCAAAAAATAGAACAATAGTAGGTTATGTTACTTGAAATGTTAAATCTCAAGCTTATTTATTTATTCAGTAAATATTTATCAAGCATCTATTATGGGCCAGGTACTGCATGATGTACAGATGCTTGGGATACATTATTGAACATAAGAAAAACAATAACAAAAATTGTACATGCAGATGAGGTTTAAATATTTTTAGGCTTCTAAGACTCTTATAAACCAATTTATTTGCTTGCTGTTATTGTTATTATAACTATGGACTAAACAGCTGTTAAATGCCTTGACTTTGAAAATATAAGTTGTATCTAATTTCCTGTCCTTATTGACCCCAATTTGGGAAGCTTCAAGAGGGTTAAATTGTCCTTTGTGAGGACAGAGGGACTGATGGCTGCAATAATTTGGGAGACATAAGGGAGAAAAATGTCCTTCAAATGAGGAAGAATCTATGTGAAGGGAGATACTAGAATTTTTATAGAAAGTGAAATTCTGAAGAAAGGTGGTCCAGGTTTAAGCCAGATCTAAGTTATCTTTGTAGTGTAAGGTAGAGTATAAATGTCTCCTCAGTACTTAGAAAAAACTTCAATAAAAGCTCCAACACTCTTCCATACTTTTGGTGGGATTTTTCCCTTCTATTCCTACTTCTCATCCTCCTCTTTTTTTTTCTTTTTTCTCTTCTTTTTTATATCAGATGTGTTGAGAATAACCTACACAAGACTACCGAGTCATATTTAGGTCACATTTGATTTTTAAACATCCAATATAGTATGATTTTATGTTTGGGAAAAACATTGCACTTACAAATTTAATTTTTTTTTTTCTTGTACTGGGTATTGAACCCAGGGTCACTTTACCACTGAGCTCCCTCCCCAATCCTTTTTATTTTTTATTCTGAGACAGTGTCTTGCTGAGTTACAGAGGCTAACTTCAAACTTATGATCCTCCTGCTTCAGTCCCACAAATTGCTGGGATTACAGGCTTGTTCTACCAACCTGGCCATACATTTAATTTGTTAAGTATTTTGTAAGTATGTTGTTAGCAACCTAGACACTCATCTTGACAGGGGTTGTCAATTTGAGGCTGGCTTAAGATGTTTGTGATTTTCAAAAGAAAGACAGGTTTCCAAAGCCCGGGACATAAGTAGCCATAGAATCTGGTCCTTAAACATAAGGCAGTTGGTCAGACTTTGGGAAAATCTCTGGCCTCCTCAGGTGCAGCCTGAGTATGAGAGTAGATATGAAAGCAGTTATGACTTCTACTCATGAAAAGCCAGGTGTGTGCCAAGCACCACTGTAGCCCCTGAATTCCCACAACTTCTCCCTAAGGTGGGTCCATTACTTGCTCAGTGACATACAGATTTGCAACCATTGACACATCATTTGGGCATGGATCACTGAAAGAATAATGGATGCTCTATCATTGGGAATTCTAATCTATTTTGAAAAGGAGAGCAAAGAGCTTTTTTGACCCTCAGAAGGGATTCTCAGGACTTGTCTTGACCTAGCCTCAGGAGGGCCTCCTCCTTCATTCCTGAACTTTGCTGGCTAAGAGTCCACCTGTGTCCCGGGGTGCTGTATAATCTCCAGACCCACCCAGGAATAAAAGCCTTCAGTCTATTCGGAAATCTCACTACAGATGAAAACAACTAGCTTGATGCTTTCATCGTCACCTGCAAATACAACAAAGGATGATGGTGAGGTGAACTCTTTCTCTCCCTCCTTCCTTTCTCTTCTGTGCATCTATCCTATTAGCAAATACTTAGGGGCTCCTTTGTGCAAGGTTGAGTGCTGGATGCTGCAACTGCCGACTGCTGGTGGACAAAGTGTGTAGGGCAGTGTCTGACTCCCACATCGCATAGAGCACATGTACCGTGAGGTCCGGAGCTGTGTGGTCTTACTCCCTACTGTGTCCCCTGCCCCTGATTAGCAGAATACGCTGCAGCGAGTGCATGCTTAAAAAATACTGAATGAACTAACCCCAGTCTAGTGTTGCCTCACTGATTCAGGCATGCTCTTGAAGCCCCATCTGGCTAATGCCACCCCTACAGACTGCCCAAGTTGCCCATAGGAAAAACAGAACCAGTGTACATTCAGATCTTGCAAGTGGTCCTCTGGGTACATACCTTATGAAAAAGTAAGGATATTCAGGTTGAGTAATGATACTCCTGGTTCGCAAACAACACATGTTCGTTTTCACATTGCTAAAGCCTCCTTGCTAGGACATGAAACCCTTGCAATTTAATATGTACTGTTCTCAAGGAGCTGAGGCCAAACCACCCCAAGCTGTGAGCTCCTTGGCTGTGCAGAGCAGTCAGGGTCAGGGCAGGGCAGGACTTGGCCTGATGCCCCCAGAATAAACCAAACAGCGACAGGAAGTGGTTTCTGTGATTCAGGAGGTGGCACGCTTCCTTTTGAGTCAGAACTGAATCACAGCCGTGAGAGGCGAAAAAGACCCATTTCTTTATCCCATACTTTTTCCCTATTCCCAATAGTAAATTTCTCATTGTCTGTCATATGATATATCCTGTTTAGTTTACGTGTTTAACAACCAAAAAGAAGCCCCAGAAAACAGCCAGTAAATCATTAGGAAATTAGAAGGAAGGGGAGGGAAACACGCAGATGGAAATGAACCCAAGCATCATTGTTTCGTCATAGGGCCACCCTCTCAGAGAGTGAGAGAAAAGCTGGGGTCTGAGTTCACGGTGGTCATGGAGGCCCTTGGTCTCTCAACTCGAATATGACCCATTTCCAGTGGAAGCAATTAGATCACACTTACATAAACCGTGTTACTTTAAATGGCCCTGCCCTCCTCTTCACTCGCTGACCCTGGCTCACTCCCCGCCTGTCTGCTGGACCGCCATCCGAAGTGCCGTCCCAAGCATGGCCCTGGTTCAGCTGTGGGTGAAAGGATCCTGTTCTGAATGTACTGAATGCTGCTGGCAATGCTGTAAATTGTTTGAGGCTTAAGGAAAAACCCCATAGATATCAACAAATCATAAAAACACGCATATTGTCTGCATATCTTTTCCCCAGTGTGTGTTTTCTTCTTTAATATTGAAAGTTCTAAGTAATGTAAATATGTTTAATTAGGTTTTTTTCTGATGAACTATAGTTTGTTGCTTCCTTCCACCCTGTTTAGATTGGTAGCATGTTTCAGAACAAAGCTTCAGAGATTCAGCCTATAGGTTCTATTCTTACTCTTAGGAAACTGGTGATCAGGCTGGAACCACAAGTCTTTTTTAAAAAAATATTTTTATTAGTTGTTGATGAGCCTTTATTTATTTATTTGTATGTGGTGCTGAGAAAGGAATCCAGTGCCTCACACATGCTAGGCAAGCGCTCTACTGAGCTAACAATTCCAGCCCCATGGAACCGCAAGTCTTATTGCCACTTTAATATCGCATGGCTCCTTCTGTGAACTATTCTAACAGTTTAAAGAACTGTTAGAATTCAAAATCACATAGACTCGTGTCAAGCTAAACAAAAGTGTTTGGAGCTGGTGACCTTGGGTAAGTCTCTTAACCTCTCTGAGCCATAATTTCCTCATTCTATAAAATGGATTTCTAACATAAGGACAGTATTACCATGAGAATTAAAAGCTTTTACATAGTGCCTAGGACATCTCCTAGTTTATATTTGGGGTTTGAAATAAGCTTGTACTCTTCTTCTTTATTTACAGTACCTCTCCTTGGGAGATAACAACAGCATTTGGACTCAATTGCATAGGCAAGCCGAGTCTCGCCCTTCCTCCCAACGTCAGTCATGTCCAGCTCCTTCAGCAATTTCATCAACAGCACCTGCAGCACATGTGACACCAAATGGCAAGTCAGGTTCCTTAACAGTGGTGGGGAAGGCCAGCCAGGAAGCAGGCTATAAAACCAGCTCTCTGGGAAGGGCAGTTGTGGCTTATGGATGGCTGCCAAATGTGAAAGGAGTCCTCATCTGACACTCTGAAGCGAGCACCTAGAGGATGGCAGGGAAAAGAACCCGCACCAGCTCTCAGCTGACCACCAGCAGCGAGCGCCCGGGGCAGACAGGTGGGAATGCGAACACGCACCGGATGTGAAAAGCCCTTTTAAAACACCCACGGTGCCTCCCACGTCCCTTGATCCTCCCAGAGCCGGGTAGCTCTCGGCGAGGAGTCGGCGTCCCTCCCCTCCCCCACACCACCACCTGCGTTGAGGTCCAGAGCGTCGCTCTCACTCCCCTTAGGACCTCCACCCCCACGCTGAGGTAGCCTGACTGCCTGACAGTCTCTGCCCCACTGTGTGCTCCTAAAGACGTCCTTCAGCCAGCCCTCACCCGCGGCTCAGTGCGCAGCCCACAGCAGGTGCTCAAACAATGTTTGCTAATGTGGAAATACAGAAAAATCGGTCGGAGAGAACATCGTTGCCACGAGAAAACTTGAAAGAGGAATTAGTGACCTCTGGTGCCAAGGTCCCATGAGCGCTGGTTGGATCAGCTCGTTCTGAGAAAAGGAGATTGAATTTAGAACCCATAATGAGACAATATGGGGAAAAGAGAATGAAAATGGCTTTGAAATTGCACTTGGCCTGGGAAATCCAAGCTGGACGCAGGATTTCTGGAAGTCTGGGCATTGTCTGAGTGGAGTGTTCATTGTGTGTCTCCTGGAAGCTTCTGTTTAAATAGCTACCAAGGCTAGATGACTCAGCAGTGGGAGGATGGGGCATTCTGGCTGCCTCCCTCGTTAAGTGACAAATCACATTGCCCAGGGTGTCTGTGGAGGTCTCTGATATGACACAAGTTCCTTTCTTGCCAGCCCATCAGCTAGGATGCCAAATCACCCATAACTAATCTGTGACTGACAGAATTTGCTTGACAGCTATGACCTCATGTGCCAAGAGTAGAGATTCATCTTAAAAATGGACTTTTATCAATAAGTTCTTTTTCTGAAACTTGGAGGTTTATTTTAAATTTCCAGGCTATCTTCATTTCAAGGACTCTTTATTATCTTTAGGTTAAAGTCAAACAAAATCTGATACCTTGGTAATCAGGGTCCTGCAAAGAATCTGCATCTACCTTCCCAACATGATAAACTTTAACTTGTTTTGTCATGTTTCCCCCTTAATATTGGCTTGCTACAGTTTGTTTCTTTGCTTTTTGTCCCTGGCAGATAAATGGTAGCAAGATAAAGCTTTAAGAAAGAGGCCTGGGAGGAAATCCTATCTAGTAGCTGTTTCCTGAAAATTGCAGAAGTTGCTAATGTTAAAATTTAGTAGCACAACGTTTTCATTTTGGTCATTAAAGAACAGTATTCTCTGGATTTTTGTTTGAAAACCGTGACTCAACTTTCCAGTAGGGACCGAAAGATCAACTGAAAACAATACCTATAGGAACAAGTAACTCAAATTTGTGTTGGACTAGCTGTCAGCACTACATCTGAAATGAACTAAATAAAGTTTCAAACATATTTTTAAGCACCATAAATGCTTCGACATACCTGCAGAGCTGGTCCAACTTTCATATTATATTTTTGTAACCCCTGGCTTGTTTCAGGAAAGGAACCCGTGCTATCTGCCCACAATCACAGTCTTCATCTCTAATACCAGGCTTCCTACTCTAAACAGTTTTCCCGGCGAGAAGTTCCTCAGTGCATCAGCGTGGTCTCTGGCGAACAAGGGCTTTGGGTCACACATTTGTGTTTCCCCCGAACTTAGTTCAGTAGGTCCTGCATGTGCAACTTGCTTAATATCTTTTATTTGATTTGTCTTTGAAGGAGGAATTCTTCACTTACCTCTGACCCCTGCAGATTCCACTCAAGGAAAATGGTGAATCCTGGCTTTTTATTTATCCTGCCCCTGGGGTTTTCATTGTTAATCTAATCATTATGTGCAATATTAATTTCCTTTAGCAGACAGTGGTCATTTACAAATCCTTTTTGGAGTCCAGGGGGAATAGTTTCCTCTTGAGATAAATATTTGGGTAACAAAAAAAGAGAGCAATCATTCAGATGGCAAATTTGCTTGCAAATTTTACTTTTTCTGCTTTGATAAATGCTGTAATTTGTGAGTCCTTAGGAAATCCACTTTGGATTCCTTATAATTTGTGTGTGTGTGTGTGTGTGTGTGTGTGTGTGTGTTGTGTCTCTGTATGATACTGCAAATTTAACTCAAGGCACTCTACACTGAGCTACGTCCCCCTCCCTTTAAAATTTTCTTTTTCTTTTGGGATGGGGGTCCTTCTATAATGTCCAGGCTGGCTTTGAGCTTGTGGTCTTCCTTCCACAGCCTCCTGAGTTACTGGAGGCATGCTGGGATTACAGGCATGCACCACCACTTTTGCTAAGCTGTTTATAATTTTTAACACTATTTAAACATGAAACAAAGTAAAATAGCATCTTGTTTCATTAACTTTCTGTAGACATTTAAAAATACATAGACAAGCGCACAGAAGAAACTGAAACATCTACATTCTCACAATCCAGATATAACTGTGGTTAATATTCTGCAATATATGCTTCCCGAAATTTCTCCATGAATAAAGAATTATACTGAACACACTGTGTTGCTACTTTTTAAATTTAATAATAGTTGATATATTTCTTTCTATAGAAACTTAATTTGCTATAATGGATTATTATTTTATGACTTCTTCATAATTATTTAACCAAAACTTTTTTTCCCAAAGATTATACAATGCTACAAAGAAGCTTTTATAAATAAATCTTTTTTTCTCAATTTCCTATTCAACTCCTAAAAATAGTGAGCTGAAGGTTATGATCTTTCTGGAGTGTTTTTATTGTCAATATATTGTAAAATTTCTCATTAGAACATTTGTTTCAATTTACACTCCTTTGAGACCTATAAATGTTTTAAAGAATCACCAGGATAACCTCTACTACCAAAGATACCTTTTAAATAAAATGTCTGTGTTAATTAACAAACATTTATAGAGCACCTAAGTTCTAACCACTGTTCTAGGTACTGTAAGAGGTAGCAAGGTACAGAGGGACCTTGTCTCAGAGAACTTAACGTCTAATGCAGTTGCATAACAAACAAATACTAAAATTTCAGATTGTCACATACGTGGGGAAGAAGAGTAAAGTGGTATGTGTATGCTGCACTTGTGCAAAAGTGGGATAGGCATCCCATGTGGTGGTGCATACCTGTGATCCCATCAACTCTGGAGGCTGAGGCAGGAAGATCAAGAGTTCGAGGCCAGCCTCGGCAGCTTAGTGAGACCCTGTCTCAAAATAAAAACTGAAAAGGTCTGTGGCTGAAATTCATTGGAAGTATGCCTCTGGGTTCTATTTTGGTTACCCAAAATACCCCAAAACAAACAAACAAAAAGAAAGTGGGACATGGGGAGATATTGTTTTAGGTAGACAGAGAAGCCCAGTATAAGAAAGCAATACTGGCAGAGAAAGAAACGGTTTCTAAAAGGAATAACTGTTCATTGCAAGAAACTTTGAGCATGAAGAAGTATAAAGAGAAATAAAAGTTTCCCATAATCCTAGCACTTTGGTTTCTTTTATCCTTTGTCTTTTTATCTTTTTGGTTTTGCTTCATTACACTCATCCATATATCATCAGGATACCAAACATTCTATACTCACTTGTTCAGCATATGCTGAACCATTTGTAGGGCTAGTGGAACCAGCGAGACTCACTGTTCACAGGTCAGGGTTTTATTCTGTGGGCGAGTGGTTACCAAAAGTTGTGCAATTGCAATGTCCCTCAGTAATTTGGTTTAAAATATTTCCTTTCCCTCCTAAAAACGTTGCATGGCATACACACGGGTTTGCTTTTTTAATTAAAGTGGGTTAAAATTCATTCCCTTGGGTGGAAATATTTGCAAAAGTTAGAGATCATCGGAGAAACCTCAGAAGACCACAGGCACAGGGCAGGCATGGAGAATTATAGTGTTGAGATGAACACTACCAAGTAGGAAAAAACTTGCTAAAGCAATCTTGCAAATTCTTCGGAAGATATCCTGCTGTGTCTGGGGAAAAAAATAAAAACCCAGAACCATGGTAAATTCCATCTCTGTCAGGCCTCTAAATAGCACCTTTCTGGTGCACAGATTTGCAAAATGAAGAGTATTTTTGACACTTTTTTCAAACCAGTATCCCATATTCACTGTATCAGCAAGTCTTGTTGGCTCTGCCCTCAAATTAAATCCCAACTCTAAATGTCTTTCATCACTTTCATTGTTACCACCCAAGTGCATAACACTGTCACTTCTCACCTGGATTATTGCAATAGATTCTAGCTGGCCTGCTTTTATACCCGCCTCCTGTGCTAGTCATCTTTCCATTATTGTGACAAAATAACCGAGATCATCAACTTAAAAAGGGAGAAGGTTTATTTTGACTCACAGCTGTCCAGGTTCCAGTCCATAATCAGTTGGCTCTGTTGCTTTGGGCACGTGGCAAGACAGCATATCATGGTGGGGAATACGTGGTGGAGCAGCTTATCTCATAGTGGCCAGGAAACAGAGAGAGAGGAAGGGACTGGGGTCCCACTATCCCCTTCAAGGGTACAATCCCAATGTCCCAACTTCTTTCCACCAGCCCCAGCCCTGCACCATGAAGTTTCAGGACCTTCCAGTATCACAGGTTGGGGGTCAAGCCTTCATCACATGAGGCTTTAGGGGACACTTATCCAAACCAACACCTCCTTGCCCCACACCCCAACCACTCCACCCGCCCTCCTCCTACAAATAATATCTTCCCCACAAAACACCAAGAGCAACCACATGCATCTGTTAGTCAGGGCCAGGGCAAGAATGAGATGCATATGTAAATTGGGTAATTTGAAGAGGGTTTAATAAAGGGAAAGTTTACAAAGGTAAGGAGTTGTTTGAGGGAAATAAAAAATGAGTGGTGTCCTATCTCAGTTACTGGTTATTGGAGTGCAGAAAACAAGACCACAGATCCATCTCCTGGGTGCGCTCTTCACAGACCAACCCCTCTCCCTGTCAATCCAGGCATAGAGCAGAGGGAGCATGGTAAAGAATGATCTCTAAGGCAGGCAGAGGGCAATGTTAGCCAAGCTCTTCCTTCCCTTCTGTAGATCCTTTGCCCTGTGCCCATCTAGGTGGCTGGAGGAATATTTCTTTCCCTGACCTTGGTTCTCCTAAGGAAAGGTAATTGTAAACACACCCCTGGCCACTATCTCTAGACACCCTGCTCCTGGGCATAGTGTTCTCGCCCTCCCAGTCTGCAGAAAGCAGCCCTCCCTGCCCTGCTGGGCTGCTGTGGCCTCATGCAGCTATGCAGTCACCAGCATGGCTTCCTGCCTGGTACTGGGAGTTCATAGTAGCTAGTCCACTCGGCTGATGAACCTGCCAACTGAACCTCCACAGGTAGTAGAGCTGGTCTCTTGGTCCCTTGGTGGTATTTTAGTCAGTTTTTTTGCTGTCGTGACTAAAAGACCTAACCAGAACAATTTTAGGGAGGAAAAGTTCATTTGGGGCTCATTTCAGAGGTCTCAGTCCAGTCAGCCAGCTCCATTCCTCGGGACTTGAGGTGAGGCTGAACATCATGGCAGAAGAGTGGCAAAAAGGGAAGCAGCTGACATGATGATCAGAAAGAGACTCCACTCACCAGGTAAAAAATATATGCCCCAAAGGCATACCCCCAGGGATCTACCTCCTCCAGCCCCACCCTACCTGCCTTCCATTAACACTTAGTTAATCCCATTAGGGGATTAATTCATTTTTCTTCTAAAACTTCTTGCATTGTCTCACAAATGAGCTTTTGGGGGACACTGCACATTCTTTAGAACAGAACTTTCATTCACTTGTCCAAGTTCATATTAAGAACCTACTATGAGGCAGATACTGTTCTGCTGCTTGGGACACATTAGAGACGGGGAGAAAAAGAAAACTAGACCAGAATTTCTTGCTTTATTTCACCAGTTATTTAAAACCTGGGTGGGGAGAAGGGTACACTTTAATGGGGATTCTGTTCTGAAGGCCGTCACCTTTAATCAGAATATTGTTTGACCAAGACAGGACGTTCTCATCACAGCCCACGAGATCTTCTGGCATGCTCCTGCTCCTCCTTCCTCTTCTCTGTTATGCATGCTCCCTTTTGCAGTCCTGTTGGCCTGTGCTTTGAGCACACCAAGCATCCTCCCTCCTGGTCCTTCACACATTCAGCTCCTTCTGCTTGGAGCCTCCTCTGAATAGCCACATGATCTTGTGCCCTGACACCTTCCCAGCAAAGTTAGGAAAACATCCACCTATATAAAAGGAACCCTCTCTACGCACCACCTCTCGTCTTTCTTCATTTCCTCTACTTGTCATTTCCTTTTCTCAGTTTGACTTATTATCATATCACTTATCACTACAGTGTGTGTGTGTGTGTGTGTGTGTGTGTGTGTATGTGTGTGGTGTGTCTCCCGGGTTCCTCTGTCCAGCACAGGGGACATGTTTCATGTTTTTGCCGTGCGGACAATGATCGTGGGACGACACAGGCTTGTTTCATGTTTACAGTCTGCCAGGCATTTTCAGAGTGTTTTCCAATAATTAACTCATTAATTGTATATCTTATCATTGCATATCAACCTTCTCAGGTAGGAACTGTTACCATCTGTACTTTATAGATAAAGACGCTGAGGCACAGAGAGATTACATAATCTGTCCAAGGTCACAGAGTTAGTTAATGATGGAACATGATTTAAACACAAATAGAATTATACCCTTGATGATAATTATAAACCCTTCCAGAAGACTTTGCTTATTTCATGTTCTACCCCTCAGGGCAGAGAATAATGTCTGGCCCTCAATATAAATGAAACAATTAATAAATGAAAGAATATTATGTGCTTCTTAGAGTTGTTTTGAAGATCAAAATATTAATACACGTAAAGGGCTTACATCAGTATCTGGCACATAGTCAGAGCTCAATAAAGGATGGCGAAAGGTTATACAAGGTTATAGTTAACCTTGGGCTGTAACAACACCCTCTCTCTCTTTCTTTTCTTAAATTTTTAAAAAAAATTTTGGTACCAGGGATTAAACTCAAGAGCACTTAACCATGGAGCCACATCCCCAGGCTTTTTTATGCTTTTATTTTGAGAGAGGGTCTTACTGTGTTACTTAGGCCCTCTCTAAGCTACTGAGGCTGACTTTGAACTTGTGATTTTCCGGCCTTAGCTGCCCAAGTCACTGGGATTACAGGCATGTGCCACTGTGCCCAGCACCCTCTCTCTCTTCTGAGCGGCAATTAGATGCTATAATGGGTTCTCAACTTAGAATAGTCTGCTGGACTATTCTAAGCATTGGACTGTTGAGTCCAATGTTGGTCTCTGAGTTGGACTAATGTCTTTAGGACTGAAATCAAATAATGGAACTTTCTTACTTTCAGAAAAAATATCAAAGAAGTGGATAGAATTTTTAAATTTTTTTATTTTTTCTCCCCCAAATTTTCCTTAAAACATCAACTATTACATCTTATCTTCTGGGTACAAAAGTGAGTGGGCAAGTAGCAAATACTGACAGGAAAAGACGGAAACAACCCCAGCTGGAAACCAGGAAGCAGACTTGCTTTATTTATAAATATCAGCTCGAGGAGGTGTGATTTATAGCACCAACATTGAATATTCTTGAAAAATAAATAAAATCAATACATTACATATTGTTATATCTACCTAGCTAGGTATCTGCATCTAGTAATGGACATGTTGATAATACCTTTTGTCCTAAGTCAGAGTTTTTTGGATTGAAATAAAATCTATATTTTATCACATAACAAAGAGCACCTTGAATTCCAGGATGTTCTACTTCCTGAACAAGTTAGAAAACTGTTGAACTAGAAGACCAAAAACAAAGAAAAAGTAAAAACCTCCTGTTGGAGATTTCCCAGTGGCTCCCTCGTCACATAAATGAGGAAACCCGCAAGGACTTTAGCAAAGCTGAATTTGCAGTGCAACTGTTGGTCTGAGTTCCTTCTCCGCCCCAGTGGAACTAATTCAAGAACTGGGCGTGCCCAGAACTGCAGTTGTACAAGACACCATAAAGATACCTTGTAGGTCATTATTTTGTTTTGTTTTGTTTTCATAAAATCACCAAAAAAAATTATGATTTCTTTGTTTCTGATTGGAAGAGCCTAAAGGAGAAAAGCCAACTTTTTAAAAAAGATGTCATCCAAAAGCTTAGAATATTATCTTGCTTAATTAGTTTTGCAAAATAGTAGTCTCATGTAGGTTCTGGACACAAGAAAAATTTGTAGTTTAAAAGTAAAATTGTGAAAATAACATGTCATTTGAAGGACCTAATTATACTTTTTGGAAAAAGTACTGAACTGTAGCTATTTTCATTAGTGGGCATCGACTGCAAATTCCCACTTCAATTGGTTTTGCCATTGCCCCCAAACCACGCCCTTTGTGTAAATATTAGTGCAATTTCTACCGCAAGCATAAATCGAGGGGATATTAACCAGATCTCCTTGAACAGCTCCACTGAATTCCTCCTAGCTGGAACGAATCTGGCCCAGCCGGCAGCTGAAACATGTTTATTTAAAATGTTTAAACTTTCACTTGGTGCAAAATAAGGGAGCAGAAGCAGCATGTTTAATAGCAATTCACTTAGCAGAAAGAGTAAACAGACTTATGCATTTACAGTAATTTCTTACCTCACAGAAAGACACATCCCAAATCTAAAAAAGAGGAACATGAATATCCCCCCTTACAAAGTTATAAAATCACTTCTTGAAAAAAATAAAACAAAACAAACACAAAACCCCCAACCTTGGAATGCCCCATTTCCCTATTTTCCTTTCCTCTTCAATCTTGCCATTCCATGTTTCCACACAGTATCTTTCATCTTGATAAAAACTCTTTAGATGGAAAAAAAAAAAAAAAAGTTTCTCCCTTAGGCTGTGCTATTGAAACCAGACTCATCTCACCTGTAGGAACTGGAGAGCCACGGGTATGACTTGTGCTCGAAGAGAATGATTCCTGCTTACTCTAAGAATCAGCCGGTGCTCACAAGAAAGCCGCAAAAGAGACATTATCAAGCCAGTGGATCTGTCCAGGGCCTGCTCCAGCTATCTAGTTGCTACAGCTGAGAATGTCGTATGTAAGTTGCTTCAGAAAAATGTATGTAGGTGGGGCTGGGAGTGTAGTTTAGTGGTAGAGTACTTGCCTAGCATACATGAGGCTCTGGGTTCAATCCCCAGAACTGGAAAGAAACAAAAATTACACAGAGCTAAAGTGAGGGGACCTCTGTTTAAGATGTGAATTAAAAGAAAATATCACAAACAGCTTCTTATAATCTCAAGATAGAGCTGTTCTCCCCAGTGCCTAGCCTCACATAAGACATGACTTGACTTTTGTAGCATTTAAACACATCTGGTCACATTACATACAACAAACAGATATTTCTCATATCTCTGTTTCAGTTGAATCTTGTATGTTTGTGGTTTATATACTGAATAGTCTTGTTTTGAGGCAATTCAACTTTGCCTGTTAGTCTGTTTTCCTTCACCATGACGAAATACCTGAGATAATCTATTTAATAAAGGGAAAGGCTTATTTTGGCTCACATTTTCAGAGGCTGCAGTCCATGGTCCCTCTGCTCTGTTGCTTTGGGCCTGTGGCATGATGGGAACACATGGCAGAGGAGGAGGTTCACATCACCACAGAGTAAAGGAAGTGGGTCCCATTGTCCCCCCTAAGGGTACATCCTCAATGACCTAAACTTCTCTCAGCAGGGTTTACCTCCTAAATGTTCCACCATATCCCAGTGGTGCCACAGGCTGAGAACAAAACCTTTAACAGATACCCCTTGAGGGACATTGCTAATCCAAACTACAGCAGCCTAGAACACAATACTAATGTAAATCTCAATATATCTGAAGAGCAAATGTTTCCACTTCACTTTTCCCATATCTTCCATTATTAAAAGCTGTGGCTACCTTTTAAAAATATATATGAACAATCTGTATGTTTCTAAATAGAATTGTGAAAATGAAAGATTGCAGTTAATATTTCAAAAAAATAATATTGGGAACACCTGTTTTATAGTGGAATTAAAAGGAACAGGTGACTAAAACAAGTTACAAAATTGTACCTGTGTGTATAAGGACATTGACAATAAATTCAGAGGTTCACAAAATTCAATGCATTTTTAATACTCAGACCACATCACTCAGTCACAAACTAAACTCTAGAAAGCTTTCAACACAAATTCATTCTGCAGTGGTGCATCCCGAATCTCAATCATAAGATATATTTTTAAAACTGAACTCAAGAATAGTCTTAATTTAAAAAAAAAACAACTAGCAACAAACTTAGCCAGGACCACTACATCTGTTTGCTTTTAAAGTTTAAGATTGGTTACAACTGCCTTCACTATGTTGCACTGACTTCATTAATGCAGTTCATAACAAATTTGGTGTTCTATAAGCCTCTTGTATTTGAACACAGTATAGCATATATTCTGGCACACAGTATATATGTGTCAAGAACACAGTATAGCATATATTCTGGCATTCCCAAGTTTACAAATGAAAATAAGAACTAGAAAAAAAAATGTCTAACCTGATTTATGGGTGAAGGATTTTTTCTATTTTCCACCCACTCCATCCAATCTACCTGTCTATTCTGCACTAAAGTCCTACCTTTCGTCCTGTCTGCTCTTCTTTCCCAGCCAAGTCACATTCTCTCACCAGGCCTAGTAGAGGCCTTTCAGTGTCTTTCCACCTAGACTCTTGCTCCCCATGATCTATTCTGTACACAACATGCAAAGAAGTATAGTGAAATCTGAACCAAATCATCTGACTCCCCTTTTAACACTGCGCAAAGGCATTCCGTTGTGCTGAGAGTAAAATCCATACCTTTCAGTGTATCTACACTCCTTGTGAACTATCACTTGGTTCTCATTCCCTGCGTGCCAGGCACACATGGGTCTTTTTCCTATTTCTTTGATGTGCCAAATACTTGCTACTCCCTCTGCCCCCAAAATTGCTCCTCTGGTTTTTATTTTTAATGTGCAATAAATTTATTAATACTCAAAGACAGTAGTTTTATTTTATTTTATTTATTTATTTCTTTTTTTTTTTTTTTTTTTGCGGTGCTGGGGTTTGAACCCAGGGCCTTGTAAGACAGTAGTTTTAAATAGCAAAGTTATTGCTTTTATCACACCCCTGTTTTTAACCCATTGAAGAGATATTAGATATTGCTGGTTTATCATAATCTGCCTTCACCTCCTTTTTGGACATATAAGAATCTCCTTCCTGGCCAACTTGAAATCAGTCAAGGTCATGTGGCCAGCACTGGTCAATGAAATGTGAGCCCAGGTAAGACAAATCCCTTCAGTGACCTCTCTGATCTTGTGTGACCCATTCCTGATCATCATTCAGGACTTGGTTCAAATGTCACCCCCTCAGGAAGCCCCCTCACTCCCATCCCAGTGACTCTGCTCACATGACCCTCAATTTTTTCCCTCCATTGCACTTTTTATTATTTGAAGTCATTTATACATTTATTTATTTATGTGGTACCCTGTGCCCCATACTATGTTTTGTAAGACAAAGACCTTTTTTATCTTTTGCTTTACTTTATCTGCTGTGCCTGCTGCACATAGCTAGTGCTCTAGAACTGTTTTAACTGTGTTTTAAATATGTGAACAAAATTGAAAATTAGAAACATTTGACCCAGTCTCACTTTTAAAACCCTCCAACATGAGAACAACAGTTAGATACTCATTGATCCCTCCACTGATCCATTCACTCGTTTACAAATCAACTTTTAATGAGAACCTAATATGAGTCAGGCATATATAAGATAATGCAAAAGTGACTAAAACAGGATGCAGCCCTTGTCATGCTCATGTTGTGGAGGGATAGTGTCTAGTGTCTACTTTATGTAGCTATAATAAAATACCAGAGACTGAGAACTTCATAAAGAAAAGAGGTTTGTTTGGCTCTTGATTCCAGTGGCTGGAGGATCCAAATAGCATGACACTGGAATCCCGGCAAGGGCCTGCTGACTGCATCACAACATGGCTTAGAAGTGAAAAGAGGACCACATGCACAAGAAGCACAAGCAAGAGAGAGAAGGGAGCAAACTAGGAGGTGGTGAAATAAAAACATGGTGTACAAGAACATAATATTGATTTTTCAAATGTGTGACTTGAAAGAGAAGACAGTCTGAAAAGAATACCAAGGCTAACTCACACCCAGGGCAGGATATTAAAGAGGAAGAATTGTCTTGAAAGGTGGTAATAAATGTTCTCCCTCTGGGCATGTGGACTGCTCCTGCCATTGGTTACAAGTTTGTATGAAGGTGCCAGATGTAATCATGGATAGGGGATATTGGCTGTGAATGCATGAGAATATTACCCATGATGATTGCCTAAACATCACAGATCAGCCTTGGAAGAGCATTTGGTGTAAGATTTGAGAACTGAATAGATTTGAATACAGGAAAAAGGTCAGGAAAGTCTAGAGCCTAGGAGAGGTTCCTGAATGCCAGTGGACTCTGAAAACCACATCGGAATCAAGTCACAAAGGCCAATGCCCAGCCCAACTCCACAGAGTCTCACCCAGTACGAACGAACACCTGGAGTCCCAGGAAGTAGCATTTTCACAAGGGTTCAGAAACTTGTTACATTTTGTCCTGGACCACACTTCTAGGTGCTGGTGGGATGGACGGCCAGTTTCTGGCATTGGGGTACCTGCTAATAGCAGCGGTTCTCCTGTTTGCCCTGCTGCATTTCTATGAATTATTCCAAGGATATAATACATACCTGAAGTGACTTTAGAAGAAAACTTACAAGGATATGCTGAGCAAACTAGGAGGAGGACAGGTCCTGAAAGCAAAGTGTTTCTGGGTGTAGTTTTCCCACAACTGTTCCTATTCCATTTGGGGGCCTGGAAGGTGAATAGAAAGGGGGTGTGTGGGGAATGTGGGAATGGAGCATGACCCAATTAGAATGGCAATGATAATTGCTTCTAAACTTATTTTAAATTTGGAGACTCATAGGGAAAAATTTATTTCTTAAAATTCCAAACACAATATCTGCATGCCAAAGAACTTAGGTGCCCATATTTTAGTCAGCTTTGCATTGCTGCAACCAAAAGATCTGACAAGAACGGCTTAAAGGAGAAAGGTTTATTTGGGCTCATAGTTTCAGAGCTTCCATCCAAGGTTGACTGACTCCATAGCTCTGGGCCTGAGATGAGGCAGACCATCAGGGTGGAAGAAAGGAGCTTAATTCAGACAACCAGGAAGCAGGGAGAGTTGCCTGTAAGAAGCCAGGGATAACATAATACCCCAGGGCATGCTCCAGTGACCTACTTCTCCCAGCCACACCCTACCTGCCTAAGTACCACCCAGCTAATCCATTTAAATTATTAATCCATCAAATGGATTAATCTACTGATTAGGTTACAGCTCTCAAAAACTAATCATTCCATCTCTGAACATTCCTACCTTGTCTCACAAATGAGCTTTTGGGGGACACTGCATATCCAATCATAACAGCCTAATAGAATATGTTTCATACACTTCTGTGAAGAATTTTTTGATATTAAGAACCAGCTCCAGGCTGGGGTTGTGGCTCAGTGGTAGAGTGCTTGCCTAGCATGTGTGAGGCACTGGGTTTGATTCTCAGCACCGCATATAAATAAAATAAAGGTCCATTGACAGCTAAAAACATATTAAAAAAAAAAAAAGAACCAGCTCCTTCAGCACCATCAAAAAGATAAATAAATAAAATAAAATCCAGCTCCATTCATTCCTTAGGGTCATTATGACCACTTCACCTTCATTTATTCAACAAATATGCATGGCACTTAAGATACTAAATTGTACTATGGAAGGCGAACAATAAATATAATAAGTAGTGAACTCTTATCCTAGAAACTGTTATGAGCTATGGGAAAACACATAAGAGGGAGAAAGAGAAAGAAGAAAATGTGGTTCAGTAGAACTTGAACAGTAGCAGTTCATAATTTAAAATAGGGACTTGGGGGCAGGCTTGTCATTTGCATAAAGACCTGGAGGAAGTGAGGCCTAACTGTGAGAGGAAGGCACCAGTTCAAAAGCTGTGAGGTGGAAAGCCTGCATGGATCACTCAAGGAAGAGTCAGCAGTCAGGTGTGGCCAGAATGCTGTGTGGGGCCCAGAAGGGATGTGAGGTCACTGCAGGGATAAGAGCAAGGAGGAGGTCCAGAGGCAGAGGGCCTCACAGGCCATGGTAACAAATTGGGTTTTCTAAGCCAATTAATGGTTTTCAGAGGATGAGGGACTTGACTGGGTTTCTGATGTTGAAGGTTCTCTCTCTCTCTCTCTTTCAGTACTGGGGTTTGAACACAGGGGCACTACCACTGAGACACATCCCCACCCCTTTTAATTTTATTTTGAAATAGGCTCTTGCTAAGTTGCTGAGGCTGCCCTTGAACTGGAGATTCTCCTACCTCAGCCTCTCGAGTTGCTGAGATTACAAGTGCACCCGGTCCTTTAGAGGCTCCGAATGCTGTGTTGGAAATAGATCCTTACAAGAGCAAGGGTGGAAGGAAAGAGGTTAGCAGTTAGTGCCATAGTCAGTAGCAAGGCCAGGGCAATTTAGACCAGGATGATAGAGGTAAAGATGGTGATTGGAGTTGGAGTAAGTTTTGAAAACAGGGTGATGGAAGTTTCCTGACAAGTTGGATGTAGAATGTAAGAAAAAGAGAATTCAAGAATGTTTCTCTGGGCTGAGCAAATGAAGGAGAGAGGTAGCTTTAACTAGATGTTTTCTTGTGTTTTACCTAACAATGCACCATAGTTGAAAGTCAACCAATCAGCATGAACTTAATTAAAATGAGGCATGACTACACCTCAGTTCAGTGTGCAGCCCATGAAAACAGATTGCCTGGTTTTATAATCCTGTCTTAATACTTACTGACTGTGACCTGGAGCAAGTGAAGTAACCTCTCTGTGCCTTGAATTTCTTTCCTGAGAAATGGGGATGATAGTACCTGCCTCATGGAGTTGCTAAGATTCAGGAAGTTGATAATATAATATTGCTTAAAAAAATAGAACCTTGTATATATACATCAACTAACAGTAAAATGCAAATAGTAGATGTGGAGAGGTTGTAGCTCTTTTCCCCATATCCCTTCAGAGTTGGTTTTTCCCTTTTCTTTCCATAATGAGTCACTAGGTGACTTTTAGTTAGGAAGTCATGAACCTTTCTGGGAACTTCAGAATAAAGGGTAAGTATGATTTCCATTTGTCTGTCACATGAGAGTTCAAAGAACAAAAGAATAACAACAAAACAAGTGAACATACCACAGAAAATGTGCACACATAGAAATATCAAAAAGTTAAAAGCAATTGTTGTCAGAGTCATGCTTTTGCCTTTAATTATGTTAAATGAGGGAAATATTTGAAAAAAGAGACCTGAGATATTACGGAGTGCAACCTGTCCTTCATTCATTTCACATCTCTATGAGGTCCAGATACCAATGCCGGTCACCTGTGCAGGAGCAAGGAGACCTCCTTATTTAATGAGGTTGACTCAAGTCCTGCAGTCAATACAGTGCAGTCTCAGCATCTATCACCGTTGTCCTCCGAGAGTGCCTGCTTCTGCGGCTTCTATTCCAATTTACTGTTACCTGTTGAGACCTCAGACTCCAACCTGCTCTTTTTTCCATCCTAGTCCCAACACAATGTAACCTAGGTCACTGCCATCCCATAAAGCACTGCTAATATAAGATTGAGTGGACGAAATTTTACTGGAGCTCATATTAACGATAAAGGGTTATAGAGCCACACAGTGCAGGAAATGGCTTCAAAATCATTGCCATGCCTCCTAAAATCTGATAGTCTCATCACACAGGATTTTAATATCCCTTATAGCAGTTTCAATGATTTTTTTTTTTTTTTTCAGTACTGGGGATTGAACTCAGGGCCTTGTGCTTGCGAGGCAAGCACTCTACCAGTTGAGCTATCTCCCCAGCCCTTTAGTGATATTTTTGAGACCCCAGGTCTCTCCTCTCCCAGTCACTTCCCATTCCCAAGACTTTAAAGTTCTTCTTATTATTTAGAGCAGTTTAACTCTTTAAACTCTTCCTATGAAAGCAGTGCTTTTCAGTACTTTTCCTTGTATATAACAAGCAGGTGCACGAAGGTATGTTGATAAATGTAAGATATATTTATTTCAGCCCCTATCAGTTGTATAAATTATCCTAGAATGCAAAGTATGGAGCCATTTATTCAGTCATATTATTTGAGAGACTGTACCAGGTATGTGCTGTCTTAGGCAATAATGAGTATAGGTAGTGACCCTGCCCTAGCAAAATTATAGCAGCTCAATTCACAATAGCTAGATTGTGGATCCAACCTAGATGCCCTTCAGCAGATGAATGGAAAAAAAATGGTGTATATATATATTCAATGGAATATTACTCACCTTTAAAGAAGAATAAAATTATGGCATTTACCAGTAAATGGATGGAGTTGAAGAATACAATGGTAAGCAAAATAAGCCAAACCCCAAAATCCAAAGGCCGAATGTTTTCTCTGATATGCAGATGCTAATTCACAATAAAGATCGGGGGGGTGAGTGTGCTAGGGAAGAATAGAGTTACTTTAGATTAGGTAGAGGGGAATGAAGGGAGGGGAGGGGATATGGGGCTAGGAAGGATAGTAGAGTGAAACAGACTTTATTACCTTATGTGCATATATGACTGTATGACTGATGTGATTCTACAACATGTACAATCAGAAAAATGAGAAATTATACCCCATTTATATGTGATATATCAAAGTGCATAACTGCATTCTACTGTCATGTATAACGAATTAGAACAAATTTTAGAAATTTAAGAAAAGACTATACATATATATAATACATATATAATATATCATGCCAACTCTGAAGAGTAATGAGACTAGTGCAAAGGCTATGAGAGCATACAGCACTTGACCTCTTCCCAGTGAAGATGGGTGAAGGAACTGGAACTGAGATGAGATGAGATATGAAGGGTAAGAAGAATAAAGAGGGCTTGGGGCAAAGCTGAAGACCCTGGGGTGGAAGCAATCAGCAATGTGTGCAGTTAAAAGAAAGAGTGTCTTTAGGGAACAGAGCAAAGGGTGTTTGCTGTGAGGCTGCAGAAGGAGGCAGGAGGTAAATCCTGCAGGGTCTCATAAGTACCAACTGATACGATCTGAATGTGTCCCCCCAACCCCAAATTCATGTGTTGAAAACTTAATTCTCAAAATTCATGTTAATGGGGAGGTAATTGGGGTTAGATGAGGTCATGAGGTTGGGAACTCCATGAAGGCATTAGTGGTTTTATAGGAAGAAGAGGAGACCTGAGCTAACAGCTCTGCCTCACATGTGACATCCTGCACTTGCTCCAATGCAGTAAGAAGGCCCCACTAGGTGCCCCACCAGGTGCCTCACCAGGCGCTGAACAGGTGTCACTGCTGTGCTTCTGGACTTCCCAGCCTCCAGGGCTGTAAGCCAAGTGATATTTTTATAAATTACCAGGTTTCACATATTTTGTAATAACAGCAGAAAATGGACCAAGACAGTAACATCGGCATTGTCTAGAGTAATGGGAACTGCCACTCTAGCTGTTCCAGGAGAGAAAGGAATAGAGGAGGCAGGAGTAGAAACGAGGAGTTCAAGCAAGAATTTATGGTTGGGCTAGGATGTACCTCAGTGGTAGAGCACTTGTCAAGCGCGCATGAAGCCTTGGGTTTCATCCCCAGCACTGGGGGTGTGTGTGTGGGGGGATTCATGTTGGCCTGGTCTAACTTCCAGCAGTGCACATGGGAGAAAGAGTTTATACTAAATTGTTCTTCTATATTTAAAATAAATTATATTCCCAGGGCCCTTTGGCACATTGCATATTTCAAATAAAGAAAAGCAAAGATAATTCTACATCAAGGTTTCTCAATTTGGCACTATGACATTTTGGAAAGGATGATTCCTTGTTGTGGGTGCTGTGCTGTGCACTGTAGGATATTTAGTAGCTTCCCTGCTTTACTCACTCGATGCCAGGAGCAACCTTATCTGCCTCCCTCCCCCAGTTTATGACAGCTAAAAATGTATACAGACATCACCAAGTGTTCCTCAGGATTGAGGGTGCTGGCAAGGGCAAAATTTTCACTGTTGAGAACACTACTGGTCGATATGAACATAGATACTCATGTGTTTTAAATTGTCAGAGAAAATATTTACAATGACCAGATTGGAAAAATTTTTTTTTCAAAACTGGATTCTTTGAAAATAATTGAAACAAAAATTATTTTAGGGCATTCTATAATAAAATTTCAATTTGTATGGGTAATAAGTAAAAAAGTGGAAACTGACTTACTGACTTATAAACTGTGTTTATTTCAAAGTAGGTTTTCTAGAAGACATTATAGGAAAAATATACATAAAATTATTTTTCTTTTCACCCTGATATAATCTTCCAGAATGACTGAAAAGTGCTCCTGATTTTTTACAGAACTCTTCCTTAAGTTGAAACAGGCATGTTGCAAATGCAGATACTGACAGATACCTGGAAGAACTATGGCCGATGATTGTTTTTCCCTTTTTGAAGGCAGGGCCTAGACATTTTAGATTTGCATGAAAAATGGTTCAAGTTTAAGGCTATTAGAAGCTCCACCTAACACTATATCATTTAGGAGTGGAAAAAAAATTTTGTTGAATAAATTACTATCTCCAAATTTGGCTAACAGTTGCAATCAACCTTAAAAATTTTGGTCCTAAATTAGTTTATTGAATAGTCATAACTTGCTTTAGAGAAAGGAGAATTAAATCAGCATTAAGATTTTAATATTTTTGGCTTGACTGAGGGCAGATTTATTAGTATGTTTGTAACAAGTAAGACTTTCCTTGTCTTTGCCCCAGCACCCCAAATCCTCCTCCCAACCCCCAGTCAGTACAACACATGAACTGTCAATTTGGCAGACTCTTCTCAAAAACCTCACGGCAGGAAATTTTCGGATTTTATTCTTTCCTTTCCAAAAACCTGTTCATTTAAATGATCTGTGCTTCAGGTTCCAAATCATTATTGGCAGATAACTGGAGTTTAAGATTTATTGTTTTTAATTTAAAACATTGCATTCCAAATGTAGACAACAAAGTATAATCTTTAATAGGCCTCTTCAATCCTAAACACTTCAGCAGGGTCACATGGCCCAGGATCTGCCTTATTTTCTGAGGTCTTTTTTTATTGATTTATTTATAAAGAGATATTTACATGTGATTAAGCAGGGGCTTATAAGAATATGAGCCTACAAACACTGTGTGATATCAAGCTAGGATTCCCTTTAGGCACTTTCAGATTTTAAAATTGTGGGGGATATTGATTGCTTCTGTATACAGTGGATCAACAAAGTTACACACTTAAACATAATCTAGTGACCAGAAAAACATTTTGCATTGTGGGTTTTGTAGGTCAGCCTAGCAAAAGCATGCCACTTTCTCCAGGAGCTGACAGGCTCTCACAGAACATACTTCTGCTAAGCAGACAGCACATATGCAAAGTGTATCTTTTCCTCTAACATACACAATCTGTTTTACATCATTGTCATTTCTGCCTAATATCTGGACAACTTTTTCTTTCACTGTGATTTATGTTAAGAGAAAACCCTATCTTTTCCATGACATTTCTCATTTCATATGCACTGAGTTTTAGAGAAAAAAAATTATATATAAGTTTTCATGAGTGGGAAATACTGTCTCCAAATTAAATCCTTACATTAGAAGGACTGCTTGGGAAACTGGTTCATATACAGATACCAAAAGACAAGCAAAATATTTCAGTACTGAGAAAAGATGTCTTCTAGATCTTTGGCAAGTGTGTGTGTGTGTGTGTGTGTGTATGTGCACGCACGTGTTGTCTCTCTAACTGGAATATGCTCCATCATTTTGGGTACCATTAAGAAAGGAAAAAATGATCACAATTAGACTACGACACAATGCTTTTTGTCACTTAGAATTTCATTCATGGTCTGGTATGGTGGAGCATGCCTATAATCCCAGCAGCTTGGGAAACTGAGACAAGTGGATCGCAAGTTCAAGGCCAGCCTCAGCAATTTAGTGGGGCCCTAAGCAACTTGGAGAGACCTTGTCTTAGAACAAAAAATAAAAAGGATTGGGGATGTGGCTCAGGGGTAATGTATCCCCAAGTTAAATTTTCCAGTACCCCCTCCAAAAGAATTTCTTCCCTTTTTTCTTTCTTTTCTCTTCTTTTTTAAAAAAATATAATTTAAAGAATTCTTTTATAGTTATACTTTAAAAAAAAAATCATATTGCCATCTTGAATACAGAAAAAAGGAAAAAAGAAGCAAAATTCGTCAAGGTATTCCAAAAATTTCTAGCTTTTCAGATTCACTTTTTGAATCAGATCTATTAATGCCTTTGGAGATATTGTAGCATTTTCAAAAAGACAGCCTTCCTATCATCATTATGTATTCACAAGTATTGATGCTAAGATTTTCTTCATCTTATGAGAAAGTATCAACAAAAGGTTTTTGGACAACAACAACTCACGTGGTCCTAAAATAATAAGGTGTATAATTTTCCAGTCTTGTCACTGGAAATAACTGAAAATTTTTGTATGTATAGTCAATGGCAACTGCATCAGGATTGCTCCCTGGCCAACAAAGATTGCAAAATACTGCTCAATTTCAGAGATGTTAAACTGTGAAAAAAACAAATGTATTTCTTAGAATCAAAATGTTGATTAAAAAGAGTTGTTATGAGTTTTTATAATTACATAGTTAATTTTTAAACATAATACCTATTTAATATTTTTTATTTAGATATTCCTGTGTTTATTGAGGTAATAAGAGCAGTTGCCATGGAGAATATTGTTCCTGCTATGTGCTAGAAGAGAAATGGCAGACTTCGGAGTCTGAGGCAGCTCCTGAAGGAGTACTATTTTTTGGAGGTGTCAGAATGGTCACCTTGCCCCCAAATATCCCTTAGGTCTCTGTCAGCCTTTGAAATATTTAAATTATTTTAGGTAAAATACATGTTAAAAACCTAGTCAGGAAATAGGATAATCTATGCCTGGTCAATAATACCTTTGGTTAAAGTTGTTTGTCAGAATAATTATGGAATTGACAGCATAGACAGAAAGAAACTAATCCATCCATTTAAAATAAGAAGATAATAATTGCAAAGTATCAAGCATGTACAAGAGGCAGAGTATGGCACAAATAAATACGGGCACAGGTCACTTAATAATGAGACTATGATTTGGGAAATACATGAGTAGGCGATTTTGTTGTGTGAACATCATAGAGTAAACTTACACAAACCTAGATGGTGTAGCCTACATCACTCCTAGGCTATATGGTGTATGTATATGCTGTAACCAGTAGGGATCCTAGAACTGTGATAAACAAAACAATACAGTGGGATCATATCAAGCACAAGAGCAAATTATGCAATGGAGAGACATGGCAAGCATAAGACGCATGAGGCTGCTGTGGGCAGAACATGGCATACTGTTCCACAGTAGACTTTTAAATAAGTACTCTACAATAGGAGACATATATACAGGGTAGTTATCATCATTACCCAGTATTCTCTACTGTACATAATTGCATGTGTGATACTTGTATATGCTGTAGGTTTGTTAGCAGCAGAATGACCACAAACACGAGTAATGCATTGTGTTGTGACATCACCAGGTGATAGGAACGTCTTTAGCCCCATCATAATCTTATGGGACCAGCAATACAGACAAAGTCTGTTGTTGGCAGAAGGGTCCTTAAATCTTGTACACCTGTACATAAACACTGTGCATACTGACAGGACCACAAGCTACCTAACTCCAATAAAAGACCATCTTAACTGATATTCAAAGTCTTGAGGTGGACAACCAAATCCAGAATGTTTTCTATATCTATTCCTTCATATATTGAGGGCATTGTTTTAAAAGATTGTGAGTTCTTTCAAAATGGGGTTATTTTGGGACTGGGATTGTAGCTTAGTAGTAGAGGGTTTGTCTTGCATGTTCAAGGTCCTGGGTTCAATCCCTAGCACTGCAAAAATAATCAAATTAAAATTTAAAATAAATTTGAAATGGGGCTGTTATAGTATGGTGGATAAAGAAAAGGAGACTTATTGAGTGTGACTTTTGGAAATTTTCTGTCCCTATAGGCTTCATCTTCATGTTCTGGAGATTACAACCCTACCTACCTGCTTTCATGAACATGCTTCTCACATTATTCTCTACCTGTCTCCCTCATACCAAATCCAGAACAAGACAGGCTGTCTCTTCCTTCTGTTTTACTTTAAGGGAGAAGAAATATTTCCCAGATTCCTCATGGTTCATGGGTCAGAACTGTTTCATATGCCCTTTGTTAAAGAATTGTTGGCAAGGATAGAGGGCTTCTTGTGATCATTGTACTAACCAGGATTCACCCCTGAATCAGCCTGAATGCCCTAAACAAAACAGGAATTCTGTCGGCAATGAAGCTGGTAGAAATGACTACGAACCAGGCCACCCAAACTTTCTGTATACGATCTCACAGGGTTATTAGAAAAATGAATGATATTACTCTTGTGAAGTACCTAGCAATAATAATGATAAAGGTGCTTGCTGTGTGCAATACACTGTTTTATACATATGCTGTACTACCTATACAACAATTCTCACAAAACCCCATTTGGTAAGTGGTTTTATAGACAAAGAAACTGGGCACGGACAGAGGACATAACTTGTCTATAGCTTATAAGTGCTTAAACTGGGTTAGAACCCAGGAAATCTGTCTCCAGAAGCTACACAATTAACTCATATTCTGATTTGGTAGCATGTACTTTTTTATTTTGTTGTGGTGCTAGGAATGGAATTCATGACCTCACTTACACCAGACAAGTGCTCTACCCCTCAGTTATCTCCCCAGCCCCTTCTGTAGTTTTATTTTCAGACAGGGTCTCACTAAGTTGCCCAGACTGGCCTCAAACTTGTGATCCTCCTGCTTTAGCCTCCAGAGTAGCTGGGATTATAGGAATGTTCCTCTATGCCTGGTTTTTAGCACGTGTTCTTTATCATACTCATGTACCACGGTTTGAAAATGTCCCCTCAAAAGTTCAGTTGTTAAAACTTAATAGCCAATGTAATGACATGTAAGTTATGATTAGGCTATGCAGAAGTTCCTTATGAAAGAGGCTTCACACAGCATTCAGCTTACTTGCCTTCCCACCTTCAGCCATGAGTAGACACAGCATTCCTCTCCTCCCAAGGACATAGCCATGAGGTGCCATCTTGGAAGCAAAGAGCAACCCTCATCAGATACCAAAACTTCTAGCACATTTATCCTGAATGACTCAGCCTCCAGAAGTATGAAAAAATAAAATTTGATTCTTCATAAATTATCCAGTCTGTGGTATTCTGTTATAGAAACACAAATGGACTAAAACACATGGCAAACAGCTAAGTGTTCAATCCCTGTTATCTCTTACTTACTACCATCTCTACTGTCCTACATTCCTCAAGCAAACTTTATGGGTTCTTTCTTCTTGCTCTGTCATCTGAAGAGATGAAAAGGCAATCACATTTTTTAAAATTGTAAGTAAATTTTAAAAATTGCAAAAATTTTTATTCAAAAATTTGATAGAAATATTTTTCAAATTGTAGATCATCAGCAATTTATTTGAAATTTATTTGAATTTGTCATGAACAGCACCTAAAAAGTAAAATATAACTCAATAGGATAGGATAAAACAGTGGAATAGAATAAAAATATCAAGGTACACCCAAAATAATAAAATAAGTTTGTCTTGTGAAATTTGTTTCCATTACCTGAGTACATGTTTTATGCGTTCTAGGTTACCAAGTAAAATATGGTGTGGTCAAAGAAGTTTGACAAACCTGCTCTAAATTTTGTTGCTTAAAATGTGGACCAGTGGCAATCACCCCTAAGGGCTTATTAGAAATTCAAATCCCAGGCACCGTGCCAACCTTGCTGGGAGTCAGAATCTTTCTAAATGGCAAGAACTTCAAGATTTTCCTTTACAAACTAAAAGTAGAAAAGCTCTCCTCTATCAATGGTTGTTGTCTATTTAATTCCATTGTCCTTTACTGAGCATTGCTATGGAAAAAGAAGTGAACATAGTGAACATAGAAAGAAAATGATGCTCAGGTGATCCATCTGATCCTCAGGATCCTTTAAGGTGATTTCTGTAAAGGATAACTCAGTGAACATCCATCACTGGACATGCCTTGCTCTTCCTCCTTTTAATTCTCTCTCTCTCTCTTTCTCTCACAGACACACACACACACACACACACACACACACACTTGCAGCTTCTTTTGAAAAAGAATTGGGAAAATCTGCCAGTCTCCTAGACTGATGTTTCCAGAGGACAGCAATCAATGGAATCTAGTAGCTCCTGGGTACTTTGGACAGCACACAGATCCCTTGTCATCTCCACTCCACATTGCATAGAGTTCATTCATAGAATATGCCTGGTCACTGAGGCATTTGAGCTTGTGACCTCTGGGCTACATCATCCTCATTTTAGACTTTTCCTCCTAGTATTCTGCCCCACCTGTGGAAGCTTGAACCCAAGGCTTGGTGCATACCGAGCACACACTCTACCACTGAGCTCCATCCTCAGTCTTCCTTATAGATGTTGCTCTGCCGTCATTAGATCCTCTTTGGACTTCCCACTCAAAAATTATTTTTTTTAAAAAAGTAAGTTTCTGACCCCTGAATCAGCAAGTGTTCAGCTAAAGTGTATTATTCCAACTATTAATATATATATATATATATATATATATATATATATATATATATATATATATATATATATCTCACTCTGGGCTTCCTGCTGCTTGTAATTGACTTCCACAGTTTTTACATTGCTAGCTCCCATTTTGCTTTTAGGGCATTTTTCAGTAGTTCTCAATTATTCTTGAACTCCTCTTAGTGTAGTTTTGATCCTCCTAAGTATATTCCTTTGCCTCTTCAAATGTTTATTCTGTTGTTCCATTTATTCAGTCTATCAGAGAATTTTTTTGTTGGTCTGAGAGGACAAATTAATGTAATTTCAACTTAATGTACTTGAGAGTAAAGTGCCTCAGACTGTGAGATGAACCAGCACTTAGCAGAGGTAAAATACTGGAGAACACATACAAATGTCCTTACAAGACATTTGGGTTATTAATTGGATCAACTTGAGATACAAAGAGTGAGAAGGTCTGAATTTTCTGTTGTGAATAATAATTTCTTCATTATGATGGGCTTAGCCATCTCTTCTATGAGAAGAATGTTTCTGGCTGCAAGTAATTGAAGGCCAGACTCCCACTGGCTTAAGCAATGAAGGAAATTTACTAACTCACAGGCTGGAAAGTATGAGGAGAGGTCAGGTTTCAGGAATAATCAGGTCAGGGCTTCAGCTCTACTGATCTTTGAATTTCTCAACTCTGCCCTAGTTTATGTTTTAGTTCATTTTTTGTTGCTATAACTGAATGCCCGAGTTTGGGTAATTTGTAAATAATAGACTTTTATTTAGTTAGTGGTCTGGAGGGTTGGGAAGTCCGGGATCAAGGTACTGCAGCATCTGGTGAGGGCCTTCTTGCTGCATCATTACCTGGCAGAGGATATCACAGAGTGAGGCAGAGCAAGTAAGCCAGAGCAAGTTTGCTCTTATAACAGACCACTCCCTCAGTAACCCATCAATCCATGAATGAATTAGTTCATCCATGAGCCTCTAAGACCTTATCACCTCCAAAGGTCACATTTCCAAATAGCACTAGCAGAGGAATTTCCAACATTTAGAATTTGGGGGGCATATTCAAACCAAAGCAGTCTACTTCATTTTTAGCCTGGCTTCCTTCCTTCAGTAGCTGAAGTGGTCCCATATATAATGACTTCCAGAGAAAAAGAGAATATTTCTTCTTTGGCAATAAGAAATTTCCTAGAAATCCTCACAAAAATTCTGCTTATATTCTTCTGGCCAGCATGGGGTTATTTGCCCATCTTCAATGATTAGTTTTGTCCAAGGTAACAAGATAAAGCTAAATAAGGTTCATGATTAGCTCATGAAAATCTCAAGGCTAAAAGTTGTGGGGTAGGGAAAACTATTATCATGAAGGATGGATACAAAACTGGACCAAGACACCATCTTTACTACTTATACAGTCAGGAAGGGCCTTTATTGATTAGGATAATCTTAGTTGCTCTTTCACATATAGAGAAAAACATTTTGTATGATAGCCCATCTTCTTTTTTTTTTTTTTTTCTATATGGCTAATGCTTAAATGTAAAAGGATAAGAAAAACAGTCTTGGTAACATTAACTTCTTTTTGTGTCTTTCTTATTCAGCTAGGGCTGCACTAAGAAAATGACATAGACTAGGTGACTTAAATTTATTGTCTTACAGTTCTGCAGGCTGGGAAGCCCTAAACCAAGGTACAGGCTAATTCAGCTCCCTGATGATGGCCCTCTCCCTGAACCATAAAGTCATCTCACTTGTCCTCATGTGGGAAAGAGGAGAGGCAGATATCTATCTTCCTCTTTGTATAACCCTATTGGATCAGGACTTAATCCCTATGGTCTCATCTCCTAAGATTATCTCCAGATACTGCTGCATTGGGAGGCAGGGCTTCAACCCATGAATGTGGAGTGGGGGATGCCAGTTTTGTTCATAGCAGTTTCCAAGTGTTAATCATTGCCCAGGTAATTTTTAAGCATCTATTTCATACTCAGCTTGGGTCATGCATTGTGAGAGTTTGTGGGAAGGGATGAACTGCAAAAGTAATATACTTGGTCCCTGTCTTCAGGAGCTTCTGGTCTCCCCAGGGAGGCAAGACCAATGTATCTTAAACCAAAATAAGCACTGTGGAGATAGAACAGAAGCTGGGGGAACCCCAGGAATCAGTGAAGATTGGAGTGATTGAAAAGCCTTTATGGAAGAGTTGGTGCTTAAACGGAGATGTTAGAATGAGTGGAAGAGAGAAATATGAGACAGGATAGAAACCAAACCAAGACCAGGAGGGTGGCAACGGAAGTGGAGGGAAAGGACCAGTTACCATAGTGGTCTTCAGAGAAGACCGAGAGGACTTCATAACAGGTTATGTGGGTGAGGAAAGTAGTTCCTGAACAGAGATCAGAAATTCCAGAAGGTGGGAAGGGATAGAGGTATGGTTGGATACATGAGAAGGGAAGAGGAGTTTATTCTAGAAATACTTGTTTTGAGCAACTGGAGAATTTACCAAATAAAGCACCTATAATGTCATTGAGAATAAGAGAAAGGAGATGAAAAAACATCAGGTTGGAGATGATGATGGCTGTTTGAATCATTGTGGGGGTTGATAATTGAGGCTGAGGGAATGAATGATCTTCTGAGAAAATAGAAAGAGATGTGTGTAAGAACTAAGTAGACATCACTGTCACCCTAAAAGAACTGTCAGTAGCGAATGGTGTTATAGCATAGGACTATTGAAAATGTAGTGGACTCAGTTCTGATCTTCTTAGAGTATGTATATACCTTGTTCAGTGCTATTTAATATGAATGTTTGTGGATTGGCTTACTTATTGAATGACTGAATGTTAGAACTCTAAAATCCAAAATGCCTAGTGTGCATCAGGGATATTTTGAAGTTAAACCAGCTTTCCCACTTCCATTTAATTGAGTGTTTTGAGCAATCCTTATGACTCATACACTAGACAACATGAGCTGAAGTATTGCTCTCTGCAATGAAGGGGTTAATTAGTTCAGTTTTCAGAGGCATCAGCTGACTGTCAGACCATCCAGGTACATTTGCTCAGGCATTCCTAGTGGGCAAGGAGCCTGGGAGAGCACTGCCCCATGACCTGGTTTTCTCCTTGGAATTGGGTCCGCTCTCCTGGGTTTACCTTGGCCTGCTCTCACTGACCTTTCTCTCTGAACCAGCAGCTGCTGCTGACATTCCAGCCCTAGTTTACCTCTATGAAGGCGATGTGTAGTGGTCTGCCTTTAAATTTCTTATTCCTACTTGCACCTCCCTTGGGAGCTCAGAACTGCTCACAATGAAACCTGCTATTTTAGATCCTCTAAATTCTTCTCTTCTCTAACAATATATACCATTCTGGTGTCTGGTTTTTGTTGACTGCTGTTGTGAATGCATGAGACTGAAACTAACAGGCTGGAGGGGCTTTCTGAAGATAAGCTTTGGGTCAGATAAAGGGTTAATTAATAATATATGTTGGGCTGGGGAGATAGCTCAGTTGGTGGAGTGCTTTCCTTGCAAGCGCAAGGCCCTGGGTTCAATCCCCAGCACTGCAAAAAAAAAAAAAAAAAAAAAAAAAATAATAATAATAATATATGTAGATTCATATTCAAATAATCCTGGATGTGACTCACTTCTAATTTGGTGAGTGTCTCATTTGAGGTAGTTGCTCAATCCTTCTTAAACATGGTTTCTCCATCTTAAAAAAAAATAGATATAATGCCAACCTTTGAAAGTCATTGTAAGGATTACTAAGGTAATGCACATAAAATATGCTCCTGCACATTTTAGGAGCTTAATAGAATGGTATTTATATGACAAGCCAAAGAAAAATATATGTATGCCATTTCTCTACTTCCCAAATTACTCTACATTGACTTAGAAAAAAGGAGATTAAGGAAGATAAACAATCTTTTCCTTAATTTAGGAATATATACTCCAGGTACTAACTGATCAGAGATTTTTGACTTCTATGATATTATTTTGTAAGCTAGTGCTTCAGTGTACTGAAGAATAGTACCTTAGAGAACTAAACGAGTTAATAGATTTTCTTTAAATTGGAACAATTTTCTTCTCCATTATTGAATCAAGAAAGCTAACTGTCAAAGAGGCATAGAATAATGCGGATAATACCCTAAGGTAACAAAACTCTATTATGTTGTATTCCATTAGAGCTGAGCCAAAGGTATTTTGGAAAAAAATCTCACTGTGAAATAAAGGGGGATTGGTAGCAGAGTCGTTATGCTACTTTTCTGCAGGTTTTTCTACTTCATTTTTCTGCAGGTTTTTCTACTTTATACCTAGTAGCATTGTCTCAGTGGAACTATCCCAGGTTGCCTATTTCCCTTGAAAGAATCTAATGTTAATCTTAAGTTGGGGATTATCATAGAAGTAAACAATATTAAGTGAACAGATAATTATTCAACCTTATTTCAAAGGAACGTTTCAGTTTACCTTATTATTTTCCTCCCTTTTATGCAAGTCTGAGTCACAAGTACTTTCACCATAAATAAGTAGGCAGGTGACTTTGCAGCTGCTGCTGAGGACTAAGCCAACTCTTCAAAAGTTTTACTCTGTTGTGACTACTCAAATCTCAAATGCTTTTTTTTTTTACAAATTAATGTTTCTTGTCACAAATTTTATAAAACCAAACTCATTCTTTGCTAGTAATGTAGTAATGTCTTGGACAAATTTAAGTATATACATATATAGGTTTTTTAAATTGGCACATAATAATTGCACATATTTATGGGGTACAGTGTGATGTTTCAATACATGTCCAATACAACATTTGTTGAAATGTCACACCATACCCCTAAATATGACCAGATCAGATTAGGTAATTAGTATACTCAGCACCTCAAACATATAGTTTGGAAACATTCAAAATCCTGTCTACTAGCTATTTTGAAATAATTGATTGTTGCCAATTATAGTCTACTGTACTATAGAACATTAGAAGTTTACTGAAAAATTTTTTCTCTATCTATATCTTGGTTTTAAGAATATATATTTAACTTGCTTAATACTGAGCAAAATATAAATATCTTCATGCTATAAATGGGAATTCCAGTTACCTTAAGTAAGGGAATTATGCCTAATTAACCAAACTAACACCAAATTACATAGTTCATAACATTTTAAAAGAAATGTCTCTTCTGATTTTTATACTGCTAGAAAAGGATTAGAATATTTGACTAGATGAAATTTCAGAAGTTATAGAAAACTCTCATTTGTATTGATATGAAGGAAGAAACTGAGGTTCAGAAAGTTTACTGATGTGTGCTGAGTGATTAACTTTGATACAGGAAGACTGGGATAGGGATTTTAAATTCCTGACTCAGTATATTTTCCAAAGCACTGTGGTTACTGAATAATGTTTGGGCCAATTTTAAAAGAACATGGTGAGCTTCCACTGTTTTGAAATAAGGTGGTGGCCTACATAGTAACACAAATTACTTCCTAGGGTGAAATTAAGTTGTATAAATTTTAAGCTACAATTTTAGTTAAAATAGAGGGAAATCATCCATTTTACAGTGATACGAAATATTTAAGTTCTACACAAATCTGTGGCAATTTAGCCAAATGATAAGAGGCACTCTAAGTAGAAAGATATTGCTAGAAGGACCCCAAAAATCCTTTTTTTTTAAAATATAGATATGGAAATAGGAAATGGGGCCCCAGATAGCATAAATGACTTGTTCAAGTTCATTGAGGCACTTAGTGAATTTGGATCAGAACTGTTTTCTCATCTCACGTTTTGTGTGCTTGCCCACCACAGTCTTTGCATCAGGCCAATTAAAAAAAAAAAAATTAGGGAGTAGTGGTAGGGAATTCCTTTCACCTATACCTATGATTTTACAGTTCGGCACTGAATTTGCCCTATATAAAGTGAAAAATAGCTAACTGCGTTTTTCTAAATAGGCAGCTTTTTCATATGGATGTTACACTGTTGACATGTGTGTTTTGTGGGGAAGGGGATTGTTTGGTTTAAATTGTATTCTCAAAAAGATGTTGGAGCCAGATGTGGTGATGCATGCCTATAATCCCATTTACTTGAGACTGAAGCAGGCGGATTGCAAATTTGAGCCCAGCCTGAGTAACTGAGCAAAACCCTGTCTCAAAATTAAAACTAAAACAAAGGATTGGGGAGTGGTAGAATAGCTACCACTATTCAGTGGTAGAATAGCTCTGCGTTCAAAATTTCCCAGTACCTCAAAAAGAAAAAAAAAAAAAAGGTCAAAAATCTTTCTATATATTACATAATATATACATATACTACATACATACATATACATATGGAGTTCTAACTCCCAAATATCTCAGAATGGAACCTTATTTGGAAATGTGACCTTATTAGGAAATAAGGTCATTAAAGATGTAATTGTTTCATATGAGATCATACTGGAGTAGGGTGAGCCCTTCATCCAATGTGCCTGGTGTCCTTATATGAAGAGACAGAGCAGAGTGTCCTATGGAGAGACAGAGACACACAGGGAGAAGATGGCCATGAGACAATGGAGATGAGATTGGAATTTTGCACCTGCAAGTCAAGGAATGCCAAAGATTGCCCCACCACCAGAAGCTGGAAGAACCAAGGAAAGATCTCTACATGCTTCAGGATAAATGGCCCTACCAACATCTTGATTTTGGAACTCTTGTCTCCAGAACTGTGAGAGAATACATTTCTAGTGTTTTAAACGAGTTGTTCTGTGGCACTGTGTTTCAGCAATCATTGGAAATAGGACATTAACCTGGGGGCAATGTAAGGAGAGACTTTATAGGAATTTTCTTGCTCAGTCTGCTGAAACAGGGAAGTCTGCTCCAGACCTAAAAGCTGAACAGCCAGAGGCATTTGGCCACTGCTTCCCTACACAGCATGTACTCCTATGGCAGCTCCTCAAAGATTTTCTAGAGTTGGCTCTCCAAATGGGAGAGAGACTAGAGAGAGAGGGAACATTTTCTCCTTTGTCCTTGTAATTTTGGAATTAACAAACTGGAGAAGAAAAAAATGTGCTTTTGTTCTTCTCAGTTCTATGTATGCCTCGTTGGCTACCAGTATACCCTTAGTTTGCATAATGCTTGTGCTGTATCATAGCTTCCTGTTATTATTCTAAACATCTTGAATACTACTTTTGGGATTTGGAGTTGTCTAGCTGTCTAGATTACAAAAGTGTGCTTTGCATTAAGGAGGTGGAAATGTGAATTTCCTGAATAAAATAAGCTAGAAACTGGCTGCTTATTCTGTCAATTTGTATTTTTATCATTATTTCAGTTAGTTTATTTAATAAAAAATGTTAAGTACAAATTCACATACTTATATATGTATGTGTATATATATATACATATATGTAAATATATACATAATTTTGTAAGGTTAAAAGTTAAGGCAGTATATTTGAAACTCTCACATCCTTCAGTTCACTGGTGAGACTTTTCTTTTCTTCTTTTTTTTTGTGGTGCTGGGGATTGAACCCAGGCCCTTGTGCTTACAAGGAAAGCACTCTACCAACTGAGCTATCCTATCCCCCCAGCCCTGATGAGATTGTTTTGTACAACTAGTAAATAGACCTCTAAGGTATACAAAATGATGTTCTGATTATTTTAACTTTTATTAATGTTCCCAGAGACCTACCAGTGACAGAAGTAACAATCATTCTGTTTAGATAAGAAATTGGGAGTAACTCTATTCCCAGTTAGAATTAACCATGCTATACCAAATTCTTAATACAAACATCATATTTAACCTTGATCATAGTAGGATATATAAAAATCACATTATATGTGTGTGTGTATATATATATATATATATATATATGTTAAAAAGTAAGGGTATATATGGGCTGGGGTTGTGGCTCAGTGGTAAAGTGCTTGCTTAGCATGTGTGATGCATTGGGTTCAATTCTCGGCACCACATATAAATAAATGAATAAGGTAAATGTCCATCGACAACTAAAAAAAAAAATTAAAAACAGTAAGGGTATATATATTAGGATATATATAAAAAAGAAAGTATGTACATATATGATTGTGTATGTAACATACATTTTTAAAACAAATGCTAGAAACTACTTCTAAACAATCTTATTGGTTGTTTTTTGCTCTGTATAACTTTCTTGACATCATTTGTATAAGTTTGTGTCTACGACGCTGGTTTGAAAAAAAGTTTTAAAATTTCCTTTTATGTTTGGCCATGTGCTGACAAATAGTGATACTGGGTTCATTCCCAGGTAGGCATGATTTTGAATTTTCAAATCATGAATTATCTTGGATTTGAAGTTGCTGTTCGTATCATTTTTGTTTTGGTAAAAGATTGCATTCCTCAAAAATAAAAAAAAAATTCTTTTATAAATAAAAATTTTCATGAGTTAAAACACTGTCTCTTTTCTGTATTGATTTTGAAATCAGGTAATGGAAAGGCAAAATATTGCATTACTGTCATGCAAGTTTCAGAAAATGCTGATTGTTGACATAGGAATTTCAAAATTATAATTGCCCACTACATCAGGGGTTACAAAATTCTACCTAAAATATATTGCCTTGGAATCATTCCAATAGGTAGATTTTGGTCAACATTCTGGGGTAGAGCTTGATATTCTGATTTCCTAAGGCGCTTTCAGGGCATGTTGCTCCTGGTTTAAGTGCTACTGGAAATAGGAATAAGTATTGACCATTGTTCTTTTTGGAAATATAAGTCAATTGGGAAATCCATTCTATGTGGTATGAAACATGAACAGATATCAACCAATCAGGATCTCCAAAATTTGGGAATTTGGGGGATTCCACATGGTACTTGTCTGTGGGCTATTAGAGCTGGGTCCCTTTTCTGGTCATTTAACATAAAAGCCAAAGTGAAAAAAGGTCAACACTAAAAAGATAATCTTAACATAGATGAAAGACAAGTGTTATATCCCCTGGGCACTATTTGGAATCCTGGATCCAGATGTTTTTAAAATATATCATCCCTGAAATTATTAATACATTGTCTTACTGGAACTAGTCTTAAGTTTCTCCCTCCTACAACCAAAGTTGTGATTAATGTACTAAGTTCAGCCATTTAATAAATTATGACAAGTGGTTGTAAGTATAGTTAATACAAAATAAAATGAGGTAACTCACAGATGCCATTATTTCCAATGCTGTTAGAAGCTAAGGGGTGAATTTCCAAATTTATAATGATGTAGAGCATGATTTCCTTAAAAGATGTACAAACTCATACCTTCAGGAAGAAAAAGATCCTGGAGAGCTACTTTCCACTTTAGATGAAATCAACTTGTGCATGTTTGTCAATGCAATCTACTTACTGAATGCAGAACCTAGGTTTCTCTTTCTCATCCTGTAATTATGTTTCCTGTCACTTTTATTCCTTATTATACTAACACCTGTGTACATCCTGTAGTTGAGTGAACAAGGCTGATAGCACCTCTGTAACACCAATTATAAATGAATACAAAATGTATGTGTAAATGTCTATTTGTAACATACTGCGAAAATACATTTGTAAGTATGGGGAGACTCCCATAGCAAGTTACATAAACAACTTCATAATTCATGAATGCATGTAAAACACTTCAGACAACATCTAAATGTTTCCCAAAACATCAAGTTGGCAATCACTATGAAATTCACTCTTTTAAAAAGTTACTATTTTAAAAATTTTAAAAAATTGATTTTTTGACATATTGCTCATTTGAAAGTGAAACTCAGACATGCATCATAATGGGACGAAATTAATATCTGAAAATAAAATCACCTGGTTAATCTGAATCTTATTTAAGAATGAAATTTGTTACATCTAATTTACATTTTATAAAAAAGCTTCTAGTGTCATGATTAGTATTAAAATTCATTTCTCAGAAATTTTCCTTAGCTCAGATACAGAAACAATTCTTAGAATGACTGATGTTAATAGTGTTTGCATGTATGGTGAGTTACTAATATGATCAAGATTCAAATAAATCTCCAAACAATTATACAAAAAAGAAAAAAAAAACACTTTTATTTTCCACAAGGAAGAGCAATAGGAAAAATTAAATCATTTCCCACATATTGTTTTCTTAAAACAGAGCCTACAAGGACATATTCAGCACCAAATAAAAAAAGAAAGAGAGAATTACAAACAGCCATAGAATATAATCTAAAAAGCAAACATTTAATATTGCACTTTGTTTTGCTAACATTTTGGATTTTACTTTTCCTAATTGAAAAATCAGGAATCTATCTTGAATACTGGAATACAACTGTGAACCTCACATTTTGTGTTAGGAATTGACCAATATTTAGGAAAAAAAAAGAATGCCTCTAAATGAGAGTGAAAAAAATATTAAATGGGAAAAATAAAACTTTATTTGATAAAGCTTTATAAACTTAAAATTTTATCACATTTTGTGATCCCATGCCAATTATCACAATATTGGTCATTCTTGCTTCTTGTGTTATTTGTGAGTATGTGGTAATAAGTATTCCAATGCTATGCATATCAACAATTGTTCCCTAGTCAGACATAAGAAGAGAGAAAAGAAAAGGGATTTTTCTGACAACCCCCTCCCCCCAAACGAAAATAAAACCACCAAATGCCCTTTATGCCAAATATTCCACTAGCTTCTTTTGAGGGGGACATTCACAAAATGATTTAACAACAGTAAAAAAATATTTCACCCCCATTTCCTTATTATCTAGTATTTGTTTGCTACGGGAGCCCAAACCCTTTAACCGAATCACTTAAAACGCGATTCATTTTTACACTGGGCTTTTCTTCACCCTGTCAGCATTATTTCAAACATGAATTGTCTTCCATGTTTTCTTAAAGGCCACTTATGGAAAAGCCTATTTGTTTTGTATGAAGCTTTAAGACAGTATTTAACCAAGCACCAAGCCAGAGTTACTATTATTTTCAGTCACTTTATTAACTGTGGGATTAAATGGTGATAGATAAACCCATTTCACACGTATGTTGCAACATGAGATGCTGATTTTCATTAAAAATATCACAGCTGAATTTCTTCTTAAAAAAAAAAAATTCAGTACACTAGAACCTCAATATAGTTTTAAATGTTATCATGATGCTGGTATATGTTATGATCCAACTGTGAATTACTTTAAAAAAAAAAAACTATTTACTGATGGGATTGCTCTTTCATTGCTCTATACTCAGAATGACTTTTTACACTTAGCAAATTGTTCTTTAAATAATGGGGGGAAAAAAAGTCATCCCAGCAAACATTCTAGTGTTTTTAATTGTGAAGTTATACACTTTTGGAATAAACTTGGGTTTTCATACTGTCAACTTGACCAGGATAGCAAATGTATAAATTGAGCTCTAATCATAACCACATATATATATATGTATACACACACACACATACATATATATATATCCTCATTAAAATACTTTGCATCAGCAAAAATGATTTCCAACATATGTGTTTTGGAGGTAATTAAGTAACTCTGTATAAAAATAAATGCACTTTTCCCTCCTTTCCCCAGTGACTGGAAAACTTCCACCAGTTTTAAAATAATAATAAAAATAATAATTTTTAAGAGCAACAGCCCTTAACTCTTTGCTGGTGCCTGCCATACTGCCTTTCTATACTCCATTCTTAGCTCTGCTAGTTTCTTCTTGTATGTAAAGACTAAAAGGGGATGTGGGTGGGTTATCACTTTTGTGTATGTCCCGTTTCCAAATTTCCCTCTCCAAAAAGCCAACCAAATAAACAACAACAACAACAAAAACTCAACAGTGCAACAAAACACAAATAGCATTCCAACAGTTTGGCAAGTGATGCGTTCACCTGAGATTAAGTGATTTTAGGCAGTCAGTAACAAAATGCTGCTTTGCTGTAATAGTAGAAAGGCAACAAATTCTCAAAAGAAACCAAGAAGTTATACAATCTTGACAAGGTCTCTTATTAGCTTCCTCCTCTTATCTCCTTTTCCCCACATATCTGTTGCGTATCTACTACAGTAGGCTGCAAAACATACAGCAAAAAGGATTGGCTTGAAGGCATTTGATGTTTGTAAATAAATCCACAATAGGATCCAAGCTGAAGAGGTGATACATGGTCAGCCTAGTAGGACAATTCTGAGCATGTGCATACGCAGGTAAAGTCCAGGCTATATTAAATAAAAAAAATGTCAGTGCGTTTTTTTCATGTTAAAGTTTTTTCAAAGCTTTCTTTTGTTCCTTGTTGTGCTGACCACAACAAGTTTTAAAAGAGTATCAAGAGTCTGGCTGAAATGGGAAAAAAAAAAAAAAAAAAAAAAAAAAGCTGTAGTGACATTGAACCGCACAATGTAAGCATTGAGCATGTGCAAATTTTCAAATCAAAAGAAGGAAATCATCCCTCTTATAACATGGTGTCTTGACACGTATGACCATAGGCTAAGAAGACTGCTCTTAATATGTGCCAGTTTTAAAGAAGAAAAGCTTAGATCTTCAAGCATATTGGAGCAGTCCCAGAATGTTGCTGTAGGCTTCTAAAGCATGATCACTTGTTGTTTCATGTATTTGCCATTTTTCTGGGCAAAAGCAATTCCACTTCCTCTGAAAACGTGTCTCCAAGATACTTCTCTGTCCTCAGCCGGAAGAGATACAGTTCAGAACCCACATCAACTTGATTCAACCAAGTGTTCCTTCAACGAGAGGGGCAGGATGGTCTATCATCTGAAGATTGATCAGGATTTGGATCAATCTAGAAAAGAGTAAGAAAAACTTACTGTTATTTGATGAGCTAACTTAAGTTCACTCTAAAAAAAGGAGGTGGCAAATTTTATGACAAATTAGTTAAAACTGAATTATATTTAGATTGTCATTCTTCTAAAATGCTCCCCCAGACAGCCAGGAACCCTCAAATCAAGCCAGAAATGACTGACTTGACAATTAAGACTGAAATGTCAGAATGAAAGTGTAGTAACACAACCTGAACACATGGCAGAACATTTTTAGCATATAAAGAAATTCTAATGCACTAGAATAATAGGACAGAAAAAAATACGTCCAATCAAAGAAGTTTGAATAGATTCTGAATATCCTATCATCAATGAATGAAGAGGAGCTCATCACACACAAAGGAAAATGACTCAGTTAAGGCACTGAGGAAAAAAAGAGTAATTTGTTGAAGAGTAAAAACAGTTCTCTTCATATCTAAATTTAAGACTATAAAACATTATATAATATTTCATTATAAAACAGTGTTGTGAACTCTCGTAACCAAAGGAACAAGCCAACTCTAACATTATTTTGGATATCAAGGCCAAACTTAGAGGTACTAAAAATGTGGACCACAGGCACATTTTCTAGTCATTCTGAAAAATCCTAAAATTGGATTTGTTCCCTACATCCTTGCCTTTACCAACTCTTCCTGTGTAACTGCACTGTTCCACCTCGTGAGGACTACTCACTCTTAAGATACAGCCTAACAGTTACTTTCTCTGAGAAGCCTCCCTAATTCCCAAGGTGGATAAGCTGCTCCTTACATGAGTTGAGTATTCCTAACATTGCTAATATATCTGGTTCTGAGTTTATTTTTCTCATTATTCTATGAACTTATTCCAAGTAAATGCAAAGCTTATTCATGTTCACTGCTTAACTACCATCGAGATAAAGTAAATAAGAATAGTGTTAAGAGTGTAGGAGTACTGTTTAAGAAATTATTTGGAAATATACTACTTTCCCCTATGACAAAAATATGTCAAAACATACAAGATCTCGAGTAAGATAAATTCTAGTTAACCGATGCTTGAAAAATGCCATTTTTTCTATTGATGCTTAAAAATATAAAATTACTCCTAAAACACAAAATGAATTCAATGAGGTTAAGATCATTATCTTCTTTTCCAAAAAGTAAATAGTCATAGTTACTTCTGTGTCAAACTTAGTAAATTCAACAACCCTAAAAACTTTTAATCTCTTATTCTAAATATTTCTTCTTTTATTATCAACATGATAATCAAAATATATTTTTAAAAAGTTTGCAATACTGTTTTCCAAAGAAATCCAGCTCATTTCATTCTTAAGTTGGTGCTCTTACCTCTGAATAAAGAGGTGGAGGCAAGAACCGAAACTCCTGGATATATGCAAACAGTGGTCCTTGAAGTGCTCTCTCAAAGTCATCACAAGCACTCACCGGTGCAAGGTTGTTCCGTCTTTGTTCCTCTGTTACCACTTCTGCATAACTGGGTGGTGCTGAAGGAAAAAGATACACGCAATTCGAACAGCATGTTCTTATGCATGTCAAAATACACAGAATAGTAGGTATTAAAAAAAGAATGTCAAAGCAAAATAATAATTATTTGGTAATTAAAGCTAGGGAGACATACAATCTAAATTTAACATTAGTGGCACATCTACTCTTTAAAGAAAGATTAACATTTATCTAGGGTCATATAATATCAAAAGCAAAATAAAGTTCTTACTAATATTACAACAACAACAACAACTACTACTACTACTACTACTACTAGTACTACTAGTGGGTTAACTTTGGATAGGCATTATTACCTTCAGGTCTTTCAGGAAGGGATAAACCAAGCCAGTTCATATTCATGCTACACTGACTGCTTACACTTGAGGTTCTGCTACCAAATGGATGCAGAGGAATGGTACCGATGACAAGTGGCAAATTAAGAAACAAATCCATAGCTCCAGGAATATCCACATATACCTAAATATTGAAAAGAGATATTAAGTTTAGCATAACAAATGTGATTTGGCAAATAACCCGGTTTTAATATTAGTTGAGGTCCCCTCCCTATTTACTTCAGTTTTTACTTTTATACATCAAAAATTTCCTTGTACAATACTGTATATTATGTTTATATATAAGGTAAACTTAGGAATTAAAATTCGAACTAAATAAGGACTTAAGTATTTGTATGTATGGAATATAAAAACCAAATCCTAGGCCAGTAGTGGTGGCGCATGGTTGTAACCCCATTTACTTGGGAGGAGTCAGAGGGGTTACAAGTTTGAGGCCAACCTGAGCAATTTAGCCAGAACCTGTCTCAGAAAAAAAAAAGAAAAAAAAAAATGCTGGTATGGATATAGCTCAGTGGTAGAGGCGCCTCTGGTTCAACACACACACACACACACACACACACACACACAAAAAAAATCAGATCCTACATCTAACATAAAATTATTTCCATGTAACTTTAAGACTAAAAAGCCCTCTTAAAATCTAGACATACCATTAGTGAATATTCCACACGGATTATACTACAATCGAGGATAGAGGGTGAAACTGGTGGAATTTTCAGCAACTTGCCATTCCACGTCTCTGTCTTTCCAGATGATAAGGATTCCCCACGCAAGTTAGCCACAAGCTGTTTCACTTCCTTCATTTTCCCTTTGGCATAGAAGGCCTGTGTTTGGTAAATGGCTGCCTTTGGCACCACCATTCGGGAAGAGCAGTTCTCAATCTCAGCAAATATCTGAATTGATTCACCTAGAGAGTGATAAAAATTGTATTACTGTTAAAAAAAACCAAAAACGTAACGTAGACTCAATATTAGAAGGTTTAACTAACTACACAGATGAAGAACTAACTGTCCTTGGAGTAAGCAAGTAAATTAAAGATTCATTAAAATGAACTACTCATTTACATTCTAATTTGTGAAACTAGATAAGTACAATTTCCGTTTTTTTACAGAAGAATACTGATGTGATGTTTCTATTTGATACCAATCTATAAGTTTATACACAGAAGCTAGGTGAAAAAAGATCGCTTTTTGTGAAGATCAAGCTCATACATACCTGGGGTATAGCCCTTCCTTTCAATTTTGGCACTTAAGGATATTGGGCCTGAGGTACAGAACCAGCAACACAGAGTCTTTTCTTTTGTGCCTGCTTGGGGTGACTGTAAGAGATAAATTTTGAGAAAAGATCAATGTATGAATTGGCAAAATACCAAAATATTTGAAAATACAAATTCTAAATTCTTAGAAAATATAACAACCAAGTGTTGCTTTTTATTGTTTTTTTCCCATGCGCCCAAATGTACTTTTTTCCTAATGGCTTCTGCACATACCATTAATTTTGTCTTTAAACAAATTTCTATCAAATTAAAAAAAGGGTAAAAAGGCTTATTAACACACTATCCCATAGAGTTAGCTCATCTACTTACATATGCAGTAATTAAAACCCATTCAACCAAACAAAAAAACCCTTTCCAAATTGCATTTAAACTACCTTAAGGAAAAGCAGCACAGAAAGGAACTTGATTATAATCCAAAGGTTAACATCTTTCTTTGAGAATGCAAAAATCATGTGTAAAAAAGGGAAACTGCCCATTTTTAAGGCTAATTCTTGTTTAAAGATGTTATCGTTTGTTAAAACCAGTTTTTTTGAAGTCAAATTTGAATTAATCTAATAAAAATGCAATGGAAGACTCATTTTAAACAGGAATTAAGTTTTTTCAAGAAAGTGATCATTCCCCATCATTTGACAACTATCCCTAATTGGAATAATTCAATGTAAGTACAAATTTTAGATTATGGTATTTCCAATTGATATAATAAATGATATCACTGTTCCTCTTCCACTAAAAATCAAGGGAACAGATCTACTTCATACCACATATTGGTCTTTTAAATTTCCTTGAAGTAACTATAGTATAAAAAATATGAGCATATTCTTCATCAACTTGTATCCTCTTATATTTAAAAGTATACGTATGAAATTTAAAAATGAAGTTATTTTAAAGTTATAAAGATTACGTAGTTTAGGTGATTATTATTTCGTATTTATATGTCAAAACAAGAATGAATAATTCAGTCAATTCTTACCAGTAATGAAGGAGTGTTGATATCTATATGCTCAAAGACTGTAAATTCCTTCTTTAATTTTACTGGTAGAAGCCAAGGCCTGTGCAATTCGGCTTTCACCCAATAGCGCACACTGCCATGTCGGCCTTCGAATGAGGTAGCAAGTGGTCTGTGCAGAATATAAAGTGAATATATTAATCTTATACCTCTTTCTAAGAATTATACAGGTCAGAATAGAAGTGTTAATACATTGTACTGTTTATGTACCAATGAGGTATAAAATCCACGATTTAAAAAAATTTCCAAAGGGATAAGTCACTGGGGAAAAAAACTTTATTTCCAAAAAACGATGGATAACAGCTAAATATTACGGAAATTTTTGCCTCAAAAAGCCAGAAGAATACAAATTCCTTTAAACTAAGAAGAGGCTACTTTTAATGCTAGTGGCAAAATTATGAAAGTGTAATGAACAATTCTTGAAAAGGTCAAGAATTTAATTTAAAAAAATGAAGCTGTCTTAACTATTTCTATTGAGCAATTCTAGACACTAAACATTCAGAAAAAAATTCCCTATAGTGTTCCACTTCCACTTCTCATTAGCTAGAAATTATTTTACCTCTTTTTATAGCAACTCATTAAGGTCTAGTAAAGGCCTAGAATAGTCCTTACAGTTTCAAAAACTTCACATTTCATAAAGTCCATGGAACTCTGAAAAACTGCTTTCACATAACACATACTAATTCTTTATTTTCTAACTTTATTTTCTAAGGCTTAAATAAAATCTCATATCAAAAGAATCAGAACTGTTTTTGAACTCTCCCAATTTTCAGATTTTATTATAAAAGATTTTATTTTAGTAAATGTATTTCTTTCCAATTTCATTAGAAAAATATGCAATATTCAATTATTTACAAGGTAGAATGTTAGCTTTGGTAGAAGCAATGGCATTTTACAATTTTTTTTAACATTTTAGACTACCACATTAACTTACATAATGGAACAATAAAATATAGTACTTCTAAATCTTCATACTAGTCTCTAGAGTTTAGGCTAAATGACTCTGGTTTACAGACAAGTATTCAAACAATATTCTGAAAGACATTTATGAAGAAGTCTGTGTACATATAACAACTCAAATACTAGAATTAAGAAAATATAAAATTATGTTCATTTGGCACTTGATAAATGTTTATGTAATCTGAACTTATCCTCCAGTACAAGCACCAGTTTTTGGGTTTTAAGATCTGTTAAAAGATGTTAATAAAAAAAATTCTATAATTTCTCTCAATAATTTGTTATTAAAATGTACTATACTCCAAGCTTTATATTAAATTACCCTGTTTGATATTTCAAGTTTGGGTCATAATATCTTATGTGACCTTCCTCACAGCTCTCTGCACAGAAGCTAATGAATTTGTATATACTACCTCTACTAAAGTTAGGCTATTCCTATTTATTGTTATCTTCCAAACCTATTAAATATTAGTATTAGCAGAAAAGATAGAATACTGAATTCTTATAAACTGAAACAGACTTGACATGCACCATTCTTTCGGATAAATGTTAATAATAAACCAGGTATTTATAAAGTGCTTACCATTTAGTACCTTCCAATTCACTCCTGTTAAATGAAATACTATTCATGTTTTAAAAATCTCATAAACATTGGGATAGAACACTAATAATTGAGCTTGCTTTCTATAATTTTGCCACAGACTAAAAAATAGCTTCTTATGTTTAATACATTGTTTTCCTCTAGCCAGTTTTTGTAATGAAAAGGGTTTTTTTAAAAATAAAAATATTTAATTTTAAGACTGCTTTTAACAACGGGTGTCTATTAAAAAAATGCCTATTACTTATAAATACTTACGTCTGTGGAAGCTCGAAGCTGAATGCATATTCATGCCTTCCTGAATGAATAGTATTGAAGCCTTCTTCGGAATTATCATCATCTAAAACAACAACAACAAAAAGACAAAGCTGTTATTAAATGTTTAACACAACTCAGGGTGGCATAACTTTAAAGATGCTCATAAGACAATTAAGGCCACAAGCTTTGGAGTTGAGTTCTAATTCATTCCATTCCTCTGGATAAAATAAAAACCCTCAACTTTCAGCTGTTCTGTAAAGAGGGGGATAATAAATACTTGTACCCCATAGGTCTTTTTTTTTTAAAGTGACCCAAACTGCAAAACATTCCTGTTTAATACAGCATATGCTAAACAAAAGGTTCAAGTTTCAACCATACTGTTAACTTTGTTGCTGTTTTAAAATAAAGAAAACAATTATATAAAATAACTTCATAAAAAATTTTTTAAGTATGTCAGTTAGAGGGAATACTACTGACACTACTGAAAGGAATATACATGTCACAACTCCCAAAACACTAGAAAACTGTCAAAAGTGTTGGGGTTAGATGGTTTTAATACCGGTTTCATAACTAAAAATAATTCCTTATTGGTCTACAATGATCACAACACTGAACACTCATTTAGTCCTACTCCTAGCAACAGCTTAAATCTCATATATACAAAGTTAATTTCATCCAAAGGACAGGATTTAAAAGGCACCTTCTAACACGGAAACAAGATTGTTCAATATCCCTGAAAAAATAAGTATAATTAGGTACTTTCCAGTTATTAGAAATAAGGAATGACCTTTCATTTAATAACCAATTTAAGTCAAATGCATTATGTCTCAAGTGGCATGAAAAAATATATTACTGAAAAACATGGGAGAAGTTTTCAATTATTAAAATATTACTTTTAGCCTCCGATTGGATAATAAAATTACATAATATCTTTATTTTCTGGATGAAAATACCTTTATAATTAGCTACCAGAGTGAAGAAAAACGACCATCATTTAACTTTTCTCCACCAAAGTACTGAATAGACACAAAACCGTGATGCTTCCCTTGCACCAAAGGAATGGGAGGAAAAGCACCTACACCTCCATATTTTCATCCGAAATCATGGGGACTCCTTTATGCCTATATATTATTTTCCTTATCCCCTGGGTAAATTCCCCTGAACGGGTTTCAGCACTGTAAACTAGCTGGTGAGTTGGGGGCCTTTTAAATTCGTTCCCCGTGAAGGCTCCCAAAGTTTGCCTTCCTCTGCCTTTCTTCCCTTCTAGCTTCCTTTTTGTGCCAGCTCAGCAGTCTCATTGAGGCGAGCCGCGGCGCGGCCCGCCGTGGTAAACAAGAGCCTGGCTGTCAATCAAGAACTAGACCCGAGCAGGAGAGGACCGGCCTAAACCGGCGCGAGCAGATCCCAGCCGGCCCGCCCGCGCGCCGCCGCCGCCTGCGCGCCCCGCTATACATACGGCATACGTCGCGCGGCGCTCGCGCCCGCATCGGCGCACCCTAGCCTGTTGGAAAGGGGGCGGGGCAACCGCGCCGCGGCGCTTCCGCTTTACACGCCCCAGCCGGTGACCGGTTCGATCTGGCTTGGGCCACCCTGACACCTTTACAGTAAAGGCAAGGGAAAACTGGGTGGTGAAGGGGAGGGACCCACTGTGGAGGGGAACAATGGGGAAAGGGCAAAAGATACTCCCGAAATCCCTACACAGATTTGGATGTTTGAAATACTTTCCCCTCCCCTAGCCAGCCACTGACATCTCTCTGCAGGTCAAATCAAGGTAGCCCGTTTGGGCACTGGGCAGGTGTGCAAATACGCTTTGTTGGATCTAAGAGGAGGAAACAAGCATTTGTAAACCCACTCCACCCAGGGAAATGGGGTCGTGCTAATTTTCCTCACCCAAGTCCCTCTTAATGGGGTTTTTAGCCAAAGTTGCGCTCAAGGCCATTCAGCACCTGTAAGGGCGGGGGGAACTCTCCATCTGAAATGTAAAGTCCTTTCTTTTGGTGGTGGTGGTGGGGGGTCCCCAAGCAAGCCGGGGTAAGGGACAACAGGACATTATGTGACATGTTGGCACCGGGCGCCAACAGAAGCCCAAGAACTAAGACGAACACGGGTGGGGGCAGCTGCTCTGGAGGGACCTTTACCGGCACACGCCGGTTTCAAGCCTCGCCCCAGCCACCGCGAGCCCACTCTCCCCACCCGCCTGTGCCCAATCCAATCAGCGCCTGGCATCGCCTTAGCAACAGGCTAACAAACCGGACTCCGCCTATCACCGGGCGACCGGGGCGGGGTCTCAGTTACCAGGCTAGTTTGAGAGGTCCCAGTTTTAAGTCATTGAAACTATTCCTGGCTAAGATCATGTCCACGCGTTGCAGGGGTTGGGGGACATCTCGTGGGGGTGCGGGGCAGACAGTTCTCTTTACCATGAAACCATTATGCAATTAATAAAATCATGTTTTTCCTACAAATCATTGTTCTATTGCAAGTCTGAACTTAAAAGAAAAATCTTTCTTTCTTCTCACCCATTTTATACTAGGCTGCAATTTCCAAAAAGGGTTCAAACACAAACTCATGTATCCACTTTTCAACAAATACCAGGGCTGTCATTAGGCATCTGCATTTCCTATTTGCGCTACGCTTGTACAGATTAGGTTGAAATTATTACAGGATGCAAACTGTGCAACTATGAAAATTCTAAATTGATTTCACCTTTTAATTTTCACAAATGATGTAACTTAAAGCATCCTTCATTTCTCACTTGCCTAAGTACTCCCCCAGGATATGCATTTTTAATATTAAGAAGAAGGTAAAAATATGCCTCTTTTCTTTCTGAAAAATCGCCAATACTTGAACTAAATGCTGCATTAAAAAGGAGAAGCACAAAAATTACATAACCAGTTTTAACATTATATTCTTCTTGGGCTAGGAATTAAGTCATCGCCACCACCTGACGCGTGTAACCAATCTGCTGAGAGCAGAAGAAGCGCCCCTCCTCACCACCCCCCAGAACTGGTCCGAAACAGGATTGAACCGCTTCTAACAAAGGGTGGAAACTTAGAAAAACAAGCTTAGAGTCTCCTATATTTCCACAATGTAACCATTTAAACAATAGATTGGAAATCTCAGGACCCCTTCTCCCTTTGACAACCCTTTATCTCCCTCTCATAACCAAAAATCAAATCCAACGTGCAGTACACTTTTCAATTCCATCTGACTGGCATGGGTTTCATTGAATGCACGTTCCGAAGTTAGACATGATGCTTGGAAAAGAAAATTACTGACCCTGAAAGGCTTCGTATACTGACCTAATCCCTACCATAATGTTAGATACTATCCTTTAAAATGAGAATGCTTGGTGTAAATTTCTGAAGGAATTGGAGAGAATAGGGAAAAAACACGTGGGGTGTTGATACCATATGTCAAAATAAGCCAGGGCAACCCTTTTTCAAAGAACAATGATCAAGTCTTTAAAGTCTTTTGCATGTCAATATTGAAATGAAATACATCTACTGACCTTCTTAAAAATGTTATTTCACTTCTTCACTGAAGATGTTTTTAGATCTAAGGTTGTAAAGTAAAAGAAAAAACAATCTAATATTGTGTTGCGGCTTTTTGCAATTCAATTGAAAACGTATTAGTAAAATTACTGAACTGAATTTAAGCTGAATTTCTAAGTAAGATGCAAATGGATTACAAGTGCGTATGGCACAGGCACAGACCAAGCCGGGTATAGAGGTAGTTGAATAAGTGCAGTTTGCAGTCACTTTGCAGATGCCTGCATGCATTACGGCTTAAAACACGAAGAACGTCAAGGAGAATCCAAATCTTCCAACTTTGCTAACCTTTATCAAACTGCTGTTATGCTAGGAGTAGAGAACCACATTAAATGAGAAAACAGAAAAGGTACTTTTCAGAAGAAAATGTGTAATGGCTTATATAAAAACTTACCTCTTTCGTGCCCAATTAGGATGTCTTTATGGTTGAAATATTCAACTTCTTCAGTGTAATTCTGTGTATAGGCAGTATTGGAGCCGGCGTTTCTAGATTCAGTCCAGCGTACTTTCGCATGTCCTCTTGCATGAATTTTAAGAGATTTTACTCTGATTTCTCCAGTAACTTCTAAATTCACCCTTCCTGAGACAGTATCCCCACTAGAATACACAGGGACATTGCTGTCATTGAGACAGTCAAAGCTTATTGTCAAACTCTTCACCTTTCCCAGCACCATGATTATAACAAAATCTATAAAAATATAATGTAAGACAAAAAAAAAGTCAAGATCGCATATAAAATGTGATCTTCACTTAACACTGATCGATGTCTTTGCCATGCAAAAACCTTGCAGGCAGGATCAGTGATTCTTCACAAATAGTTCATTGAGATTTCTTAAAAAGTCAGGGCAGCAGAGAAGCTGCTGCTCCGCGATCCTGCTCGTCTCAGTGGTCTCCTTACAAAGACGGGCGGCTAGAGCCTGCCAGCTCACTTTAAGAGCAGCTTTGTGAAAAACAACCCCAGTGCGCACGCGCACGCCGCGGCTGCGGTCCGCCCTCCCTGCGCGCCCCCTCCCGCGCCGGCTCGCTCGCTCCCTGGCTCGCACGCTCGCTCGCGGGTACAGTAGGTGCAGAGCTTGGCGAAGAAGACACTGGGAGGCAGAACCTGACTTCTCTTCATTGTGGGCTCCTATTGGTAGGCAGGCTACCGTAAACCCTCGACGTGCTATCTGGAGCCCCTTACCAAGCACACTCTAATAGAAAGATAATGGTAGAGGGGCCGCGAAGCGACAAGGACTGGGTGGGGAACTGTTTGCACAGCCAAGTAAGGATAAACTGCTGAGTGACCAGCCCGAAGCGTGCATTACCGGCACTGCAGGGTTTTACCAGCTGCCTGGATAGGAGAAGGAAAAAGTGATGTGTGAAGAGGGATGGGGGAAGGGGAGAAACCGGTTGGGCAAGCGGCTGGTTGCTGAGTTTAAGCTAACGAATTTCAAAGAAAACGTAATAAAAACCAGACAAATATATTCATACGCAAGAGCATTCTTAGGTTTTTCTTTTTCTTAAAAACAACAGCAGCAACAATAGAACTTTGCAAGCAAGGTCAAAATGAACTCAGCAGAGGCCAAAGAAACCTTAAGACAGACTACTCCAAAGGAGCAAGGAAGAGAAACAATTACAATCAAATCAATAGGCTTTGCTTTTTCCCTTAATTGCCTTCTTGGAGGAAAAAACAAAACAAACAAACAAACAAACAAAAAAACCAAACCAGTTGTTTTCATGATGACACCGGGGGAAAAAGCTTGCCCACTTCCTCTAAGAGAGAAAAAGTCCTTTTTTAAGACGCCACCTACGGCTACATTTGCAGGGTATGACAATTACAACTCCTGTGCCCAGAGGAGTAAGAATAGAGTTTGGCCCCAAAATGTACCGCCTTATAAGGGGCAATATGACATAGTGGTTTAGCTGACATGTTTACAACAGCACCGAAGAGTCTTTAGAAATTAGTGAAGTACATAGGATGGTATTTTTAAGAAGTATGTATTAGGATATAAATGAGACTTAGTTCTCTAAAACTTTTTCATTTTCAGCGGAGAGCCTCGGACTGTTTAACATAGTGATTCTCATTCTAGAAAAGATAGGTGCATTTCTCATTTCATTGTAAATATCTTGGTAAAAAATAGCAAGTGCCTTCACTACATCGTATTGGGATTCAGAGTTTAAGGACATAAACTCAGATTACTTGCGATCACACATAAGAGAAATACACATCATAACATAATACATAAGAGAAATATAGAAAGAAAAACTTAATCTAGAACTATATATTTGACCAAAAATACTTTGGAAGATTTTTAGTTGTCCATGTTTAAGCATTTTAGATTATTTTGCATGTTATATTTGGATAGGTTGAGTCTGTGAGTCCCAATAAACTAAACATCGGTCTTGCTGTTTGTTTCAAAGTAAACTAAATTTTATTTAGATTTTAGTTGACAAGTCATTATCCTTGACGCAACAATATATCTAGAACATAAATAGGCAACCAACAATTAGTGGGCAAACCCTTTATCTCGGTTTAGATTGGTATGGTTAAAATTTGCAATTTTGTATTTATTTGGGAGAAATATTCTTTTCCCTCTTGGTTGACACCTGGTGGAAAATCTAGGTAAAGTACCTGGGACCTTGTGCTAACTTTGATAACACATACTGCTTGTGCTTTTTCTCCCCCTAGTGGTAAAAGTGGTGAGTTTGCTAGAATGTCAGCTTTTCCTCAGCTTATAGTCAGTGATATTTATCAGGCTTTCAGATATTGAATAAGGAATAGAGTTAAAAGTACAATACACAATGAGTACATAAATTCATTACCAAATTTATGTTTATGTTATTGAGAGCTAGTCAATAATGCTGAATTCTTACTATTTTTTCAAAGTACAATATAATCTATTTCTGAAAAAATAAGAATTAGTATTTAGTTACATTAGAATTAAATTAATAAAAAAACTTAATAAATTTATTTGTAGTTTGTTAAATTGTTTTAAGAAATTAATCATGCCTGTTACTGGATAGTTCACTATTTTCTGTGTTTGAAGCTTTTGTCTTTAGTATTTATTTTGCTATTTTTCTTCATTTTCTTTTTCTCATTTCTTCTAAAACCTTTAGTAACTGGTAAATTGCCAAGAAAATTTTATCTGTTGTCATTTTTGCTTAATATTCCATTTATTTACCCTCATTATCACCTTTCTTATCTTTAGATTTGGTCACATGACTGTTTCTCGAGTGTCTAAACTTGAGTTATTTCCATTTTGTTTTCCTCCCTGTATTTATTCAGACAATGACAACACCAGAAACAAACAATTCTAACTCCTCTAAATGCTTTTTTATCTTTTCATTTCTAAAATTAAAAAAAAAAACATTTGGGCCAAATTTTGAATGTTTTCTCTCATGATTTTAAAAACTTCCCTCTTTTCCAGACTCCCTGTCTAAATATCTCCCCTTCAGACAGCTTGAAATGCTGTGCTGTAGCCATTCTCTAGGTTTCTCAGCTTGCTTCACGGGGCCCTTATTGTATTTTGCATTAAATTTAAATTATTCATCTTTACCACTAAGGCTCTTTCCTCCTGCATCCCAGCCTACATCTCATATGCCATCTCCTCCTACTCATCTGCTAATTCTCTATACTCCTGTCAAGTACATCTTCTGTCCCCTTTGTTAGCTTGTCTCACTGTTGCCAATGTGCAGTTACACGCTGCTTTCTGTGCCCAGAACAACATCCCACTAATATGCTATCTCTTTTCCCTTCTTCTAATCCTTCCAGTAGATTCAGTTGGCACAACTGAATAAAATTCCCACTAGACAGAATTACTAGCTTTCTTCTACTTTTCATGGCTTCTTCAGAGCTTAAGTAGAAACCACTTTTTATGGTAGTTTCTTGAACTTTGAATCAAAATCCTATTTTGATGTTTGAAAGTTTGAAACCAATCTCAAGAACTCTCAAAAACTGACAAATGATAATTGCTATCAAGATATACGATATTGAGGCAATATGTCAAAATTACTGCCAAGTCTAGAGTTTTCCACATAATACTGAACAGTTTATTTCCATCTATCTATCTGTGTATCTATCTATCTAGACATAAAGCAAGCCATCTCAACAAAAAGATTTGGTGCTTGGTTGTAAGAACAACCATACCAGTAGTCAGAACTTGTTTCTTAAAGAAAAATATGAAATGCAGACTTAATCTTTATTTTTTTAACTAGTTCCTGACAGGCATGAGTGCTGTTGAACTGAGGTTTTTGTTGTTTGTTTTTAAGTCTTAGTTCTGGACTTCAGAATTTTGTAGCTCTGACTTGAACCCTTTAACATCCTCAGAATGCAAAAAATTTGACTTTGGCATGGAGGCTAAAAAAAGATGTTCAATCAAAGTAGCAAAATTAGTTAAGTTTTAAAAAATATTTGGGAGTTAAATATGTGTTTGTTACATTCTTCATACTTAATAGATGTTTAAATATGTTATAGATTTTGTGGTAATATTCAGACCAAATTTGTCCTCTATTTTATGCCATTAAGAAATAGTGTAGTTTGTGTGATGTGAATACCATCTAGTCTGTTCCTTCTGACTAAAAGAAAATCACTCACATCTTTACTATCTACCAAGAGATACTACTGTTAACATTTTGGTGTGTTTCTATCTAGATGTACAACTAAAAAGTAGAAAACATTGCCAATTAAACTACAGCAATGCTTCTTATCCCACAGAAGATGAGCAGGTGAAGTTCATTCATTGGATTCAAGTAGCATCTGTTCTGCAAGAAGAATCAGAAATGTTAAATTTCTTTTATATACTATTTTGTGATTTTCAACAAAGTACAACTTTTTATATTTTTATTGATAGTCATTGGGTTTTAGTGGCAAAATGTAAACAAAAGGAACTTGCTCCCAGTTTTTGACATCAAAGTTGTATTTGGTACTGGATGGGGTGCTGCACATCTGAAATCTCACTGACTTTAGAGACTGGGTCAGGAGGAGTGCCAAGTTCCAGGCTAACCTTGGCAAGTTATCAGGACCCTGTCTCAAGATAAAGTAGAAAGAGAGCTGGGGACATAGCTTAGTGGTAGGGCACCCCTGGTTCAATCCCCAGTACTGGGAAAAAAATCATATTTGTCTAACAATCATATTTATCTAACCGCTACTTCATATTCAGTGTCTTACCTGGGAGTATTATCCTTCCAGTCTTCTGTATCTTCTGTTGATGAGTAGGAGTGTTCTAAATGATATAATAAAGCCCCATACTTTTTAATTGCTTCCACTACCTTCTCAGTACTGTTTGATGGAAGTACTTTTTCAAGACTCTACTACGTACAAATTGTTTTATTTGCCATTTTGAATTATTATTTTTAGGTTATCATAATTTGAAAATTTTAAGAGAGAATTGCTTATCACCCATCCTTAACCATCTAGTGTTCATGTTAACTATCTTTCCTGTTTTGGGGAAATTTTACTTGAGGAAGTAGCTAGGATTTAAAAATATATTTGCCAGGGAAGAGCTATAAGGAGTAGGGATGATTTAAGTTTAAGCTTCCTGAGACTTCACTGCCTTCAGAATTCCATGTTTCAAAGTTCCTTTTATTTTAGAGTCAGAAAACAGATTAGGTGATAGCTAAATCTTAAAATCACCTATTTTATCTATTACCTTGTGAATTCACATGGATAACAAGCAATTGGTTGTATAGTTGTTACTTTTGTAACATAAACATCTTTTTAAAATTCATATAGAAACTGCCTAAATCAATACATTGCAGTGAAAAGTCAAGGCACCTTAAAATTCCTGCTCAAATGGTCATTTTTTTTTTTTTTTTTTTTTTGGTCATAATGGTTTTAAAACATTTTTTTTTTTTAGTTGTCACTGGACCTTTATTTTATTTACTTATGTGGTCCTGAGGATTGAACCCAGTACCTCACACATGCTAGGCAATTGTTCTACCACTGAGCTACAACCCCAAGCCATAATGTTTTTATAGTCATGTAAAAATTTCAAATTATTTCACTGTAAAGAATCTGGTACAAAGGACTTTAATGCTTTGTTATATTGGACTTGAAATATATATGAAGGCTTTTATGGACAGGAGAGTACACATGTCAAAAAGATGCACACTGCAAAATATCCAAAGTGAGCAACGAAATTAAATTTTTAATAATTTACATATGAAATAACACATTTAGTTCTGATCTTTACAAAGTAGGAATACAGTTTTGGTCAATAACCAAAATAATTTTGTAAGGTGTGAGTTAAAAAGAAATTGGAAGCTATAGTAGATATCATTTGATTTAGTAGTTGTAATGTCCAAATCATATCTTTTACACTCTTAGAAATAAGGAGTATTTTTGCATTCTCTGGTGGGCCACTGGAATAGAGATAAATCTTTTAGCTTTAATTTGATTTTTTTTGTTATTATTATTTTGATCTGTTTTCACAAAACAGTGTAAACCCTCAGAAAAGTAAATATCAGAAGAAACTCCACTGAGTCCTCTTCCCTCTCTTGGGTGTTTTTGCAAATTAATGAAGAAGGAGAGACAAAATTTTTCACATGTAGACAAATGGCCAATGGGAGATGTTGCAGGGGAAGGACTGATTGTAAAATAGAGGCATGATCCTTAGGAGGACACCATGGTTTGAATGTGTCCTCCCAAACTTTATGTGTTAGAACCTTTGTTCCTCAATATGGCAGTGTTGGGAGATGGGGCCTAACAGGGATGCTTGGGTAATGGGATTGGAGCCTGCATGAAAGGATTAGTGCCTTTCTCAAATGAGTAACTTCTCTGTCTTGAGGCCCTGTGGACTGAAATAGTTGCCATCAGAACAGGTTATTATAAATTAAGATGGTCCCTCATGTTTTACCCCTTTTGTACAAACTGCTTACCCTTCCATTTTCTGTCATGAGTAGCATGAGCTCATCACTGTATGTGGTCACCTGTTCTTGAACTTTACAGACTCCAGAATTCTGAGCTAAAATAAACCTCTTTTCTTTATAAATTTCCAAGTTTCAGGCATTTTATTATAGTAATGGAAAACAAGTTAAGAGGATAATATGGAAAAGAACAAAAGATTATCCATTTTTTTCTTTCTAGCATTAACCTTTCTCATTTTTACAACCTCTGTGATTTTGTGTTCTAATCACATCACTTCTTCCACCCCCATACTGGGGATTGAACCCAGAACCTTGCATGTCAGACAAGTGCTTTAACACTGGGCTATATTCCCAGTTCTTCTTATTTTATTTTGAGACAGGTTCTACTAAGCTGCCCAAGCTGTCCTTGAACTTGCAATCCTCCTGCCTCAACCTCCTGAGTTCCTGGAGTTACAGGTACACATTACTAGGCTCAGCTCACATCACTTTTTTCTGTCTGACTGTGGTAATTCTTGGCTTTATTTTATAAGTGTCTTTGTTGTCCTATGTTCATTTTCACATAATTCAAGTTATTAAAAGTGGTGGTGCATGTCTAGCCACTCAGGAGTCTGAGGCAGGCAGATTGCAAATTCAAGACCAGCTTCAGCAACTTAGTGATATCCTAAGCAACTTAGCAAAACCCTGTCTCAAAATAAAAATATAAAGGGCTGGGATGTGGCTCAGTAGTTAAGTGCCTCTGGATCTGATACCAGAAACAACAACAACACAAAAACAAAAACATTTACCGTTACTTCAAATTAAATAATGGAATTAAATGTTGACTACTGGGTAGGAATGAACTACTTAAATTCACCAAAACAGGAAGACCTATCGGGAGAGTAATATTAAGGCAAAGAGTAAGAGAGCTGTGAAATAAATAAAAATATTTATTATTTTTATTAGTGAAAAGTGAAAGTGGGGACAGAGAAGGGTGAGAAAAGAGTTGTGGAGGGTAGACCATCTAGAGGCATCTCAGGGTCAGGCTCATGTCAACAAGTGGAAATGGGGCAGGCTTGTCTTGTAATCAGAGGAAGAAGAGGAAGTCTAGAAGATTTTTAGGGGATTGATAAACTTGGCTGATTACAGAGGATGGGAGGATGGAAAGGGGGTTGTGGTTGGGGGATGAAGCAGGGTTTTTTTTCCCCCCACTAGAAATGTATAAGACATGAATATGTTGGCCAAGAAGTTCAAACTGGGATATTGTATGCTGATTGAGGAATGTAAGTGTATTAGAGAGGGGGGGATATTATCATCATTGTAACAACCAGAATAATAGCATATTTTTTGTTTTTTAATTTTTACTTATTTTGATTCATTGTATACAAATGGGATACAAATGTTTTTTCTCTGGTTGTAGTATATTTATATAATAAGCACTCTTCTTTTTATTCACTATCTTACTTAGTTCTCTTAACTAAGTGAGAGAACCGGTGCTGCTGGGATTGGAACCTGGGCTTTTGATCACTAGATTGTCCTGCAGGAGAGTAGGCTTTTTATTTTAATCGATAAGATGTTACCTTCTGCACGAAGTCTTCTGTACCCTCTGCCTCTCACTTAGTTTGGATTATGTTTCTCCTCTGGGTTTGTAGCATCTTTTAAAATCCTATTCCATAACAGGTTTTTAGATGTAGTGTGCACATTTATTATCTCTTCAAAATAATCCAAGCTTCTCAAGGGCACTTTCCATGTCTTATCTAGTACAGAGTATTAATCATTTTTACAGGCTTAGTACTTAGCACGGTGCATGGTACATAATACATACTCAATAAATGTTTATGTGATAGATTGATAATAGGTTGTTATCTTTGAGCAATTTTCCACTGTAAGATTGTAGAATCTTATGGGTAGTTCTTCTAGTAACTGTATGAAACCACATGGGACTGATAAATTAAAAGTAAGTTCAAATCATCATTTTAAAAAATGAATTCTTATTGCCAGTGTGACTACTGTGATATAGTGTCCAAATTCAATTAAAGTAAATAAGGAGTTCTTGCTTTGCTAATGTAAAGTTTGTGTAGTTAAGAGGCAGATATGATATTAAAAACATATTTTCTTTCAGCATTTTTTCTGCTTATATTGGAATATTATTTAAAGCTGTTGAACAAGGGTCTTTTAACCCACTGTTACCTGGACTTTGGGAAAAAATACAGTTGCGCGCCGTGGCAGAGAGCAAAATACCTGAGGGGAAGCTACATGGAATTTGCAATATTGCTTACCTGTATTTTAAACATACTTAGAATGTAGCTGACATTTCAAGTACTCTGAACAGATTTGCAACTGTTTAACAGAAAGGTTTATTTCAAAAGTCTTGATTATATTTTATTTGATAAACATATTTAGATTATGGATAAATGGTCCTCTTAGAAATTAAAATTACTAAAATGTTTCAATGTAGAAGTTCTTCTTAGTTCAGTTATCAGATATATAAAACACTGGTTGCTAGAAATATACACTATTTAAAAATGTGCATTTTTAAATGTTCAACAATACTTTTTAAAGTAATGAAATAATCGGGTGGAATTGCCAGATGCTGGTGCGTGACTAGGTGGACAGTGGCTATAGGGAGGCATGTTAACTGGACACATATTGTAGTGGAAGGAAGAAGAATCAAGGATGACCCTGGATTTCTGGCTTAGGTGACAGAGATCTATTCAGGTCCTTGACAGATTGCATGATGCTCACTCGCATTGGGGAAAACCATCTGCTTTACCAAGTCCACCAATTCACATGCTAATTGCTTCTAGAAACACCCCTACAGACACAGTGAGAAATCATGTTTAACTAACTGTCTGGGCATCTTGTGGCCCTGTTAAGATGACATGTAAAATTAACTATCAAAGCATCTATTTCATGAAAAAATTAACTCCTTCCAAAATGCCTAGAATGGCATTAATTCCTTACCATTCTTGAGAGAGCTGAGGAAATAGTCACCGTGTTCTGTGGTACAGTTGAGAAAGGCTGAATGATTAGATTTTGATAGGAATATCTCGAAAGCATTGCTGTTTTCTTATTGAATTCTGTTAGGTGACACACAATTTTTATTTATCCCATTACTTATGGTCACTTGATTAAGGATGTGTATGTCTGTTAGGATTTTCTTATTATTTTTTTTTTTTTTCTTTCTCCTTTGGTAATTAGGGAAGTGTTTTGTGGCAAGTTTCTTTGAAGCTTTGCAAGTATCTCATTTCTCATCAAACTGTCCGTGTGTGTGTGTGTGTGTGTGTGTGTGTATTATATTGATTAATATGGACCTTGATTCATTACTATATTTATCTGGATGCTATATTTATCCCCAAGTTAGCTCATGGAAGCCTCTTTAAGATGGATTATGTGTTCTCTTGTTGTGTCTCCATCATATTTTGACTACTTTCTTATTTTTTAGCACACATGATATTAACAAGCTCATTATGTGCTTTCCCTGCTCAAGTCCAAGCAGCTGGCATTTGGAATATGGTATTTCAAGTCTATCTCAGTGGACAGAGCTCTGTTATATATGCATGTTCATATGAATGTGTATACACATATTTCCAGATCTGCCTATTAATAAAATCATGAGTCTATACTAATACCATCAATTGTAATCTAGTTCCTCAGGGTTGATCATTTCAAAGTTACTGTCCTTGTAGGTAGAGAGATGGAACAATAAAAACATCTGATTAATTAACATTGGGTTACTTCAGGTTCTACCTTTTTGAAGGATTTGTTTTTCCTTTTTCTTTTTTTCACAGTACTGGGTATTGAAATCAGGGATGCTCTACCACTGAGCTACATCCCCACCCTTTTTATTTTTAATTTTGAGACACAGTCTAAGTTGACCAGGACGACCTCAACTCTGCCATCCTCCTGCCTCAGAATAGCTGGGATTACAGACATGTATTGATGTATCTGGTTTGGGGTAAGAATTGAACTTTATTGCTATGGCAGCTGAAATTGTCCTGGTTAGGAAATTTGGCTATTACCTCTCTAGTCCTGAATTCTTTAGAAGGTCAGATAAACAGCTTAGTTTCAGCTTGATGATATCCAACTTTACATTTTTAGTCTTAAAAAGATTTTTTTTTTTTTTTTTTTTAGATTTTAGAAGTTGTGTGAAATACATATAACATGAAATTTACTGTTTAACCACTGTAAGTATATAATTCAGGAGCATTAAGTACATTCAAGTATGATGTGGAACTTTGTCATGAGTGACTCCCTTTTGATTTTTAGCTTGCTCTGTTAAGAAGTGTCGATCAACTCAAACTCAGACGCTAGAAAAGTAAAAGAACTTTATTTAGAGGTCTTAGGAATTTCAATTTAGGAGACAAAAGTTCAGATTCCTCTGAATCAATATTCTGAAGGAGGTAGAGGAAATGGGAGCTTATACAGGTAAAAAGTTGCTAATCATTAAAAGTTAATTAAAATTGGTTAAAGAGAAACTCCTGTTGAAGTTGAAAATGAATGCAAGGGTGGCTTGACAGGGGCTACATGTCTGATAGAAGATAGAGAAAACAAAAATAAACCGAGTGGAAATGTCCAGAAAACAAGAGTCTGATAAAGCCTTGTTTATGCATTTGGAGTCTCTGAGCACAGTGTAGTTTTCTGGTTGTTCCAGTCATTCCAGATGCCTTTAGTCAAAGGGAGAAAGTGACCAAAGTTCACATTCCAGGCAGCAGTTTGAGCCCTGTGTAAGTCCCATTCCTTTAATGGCCTCCTGGCTTCATTTTGAAAAGCTCTTTCAGTGTTGCTTTCATAATACTTTTCCTTTTAATTTCACAGAAGCTTAGTCCATAATAATGGTTTCCAATAGTTTTTATTTAACAGTTGTAGACAGACAAATAAATTTATTTGTTTATTTATTTTTCATTTTTATGTGGTCCTGAGGATCAAATCCAGTGCCTCATGCATGCGGCAAGTACTCTACCACTGAGCCACAACCCCAGCCCGTGTAGTGAATTTTTATCTTATGGTCTTTATTTTCTCTATTCAACTATTGCGGAGGAGGGATCTAGTTGGGAGTTGTTTTTTTTATTTTTTGGTGCCAGGGATTGAACTCAGGGGTGCTTAAACACTGAGCCCACATTCCCAGGCCTTTTTTGTATTTTATTTAGAGACAGGGTCTCACTGAGTTGCTTGGTGCATCACTGCTGCTGAGGCTGGCTTTGAAATTGCCATCTTCCTGCCTCAGCCTTCCCAGCCACTGGGATTACAGGATTACTGCTCTCTTCAAATCTCCAACTAGAGAAAAGAAAGAAAAGAAAGTTCTGAAATTACTTGGAGAATGAGAAAGTGAGGGTAAAAATAGAAAATTTTATGATAGATATGGAAGACCTAACTGGGAATAGAAACTGAAAATGAATTGAGACACCAACAGAATGATTTCTGCAGCAGCTGGCAGGCTTAGGTGTGGAGACAGCAGATTTCATCAGGTAAACAGTTAAAGCAGAAAGACGGGGATGAATAGAGAACATTGACTGGAGAGAGGTTGAGTGTTGAAGTGAATGGTTCCTTAAAATATTAGGAAAGTAAAGGAAGAGAGAGGGATCTAGAAGAACAGTAGATGAGTCCTTAATGGTTTCCAAGGTTCTTAAGTGGTTCGGTCTGCCAAAATCAGAAACCAACTCCCTCTAATTCTAGGGTGAAGGAGGTTGGGGAGGAACTTATTGTAAATGTTTTGTACCCCATAGATTTAAAAGTCAGGCTGAATAGTCATGCCTCAGAGATATAGGAAACATCATAGCTTTGGTGTTCAAGGTATTAGGACAGCTTAATTAGATCACTAATGGGAAAAATTGGCTCTATGGTTGTTCATTGTGTTACTGCTCAGGATTCAAATACTGAGAAGCAAGGTTAAATTTCAGATGGCTTTGCTTGTGCCCACCCCTTGACCAGGACATTGACAGGTCTACCAAGACTGTGAGATGGTGGTTGGGGATTTCAAGATGGCGGAATACAGAAGGTTGCTTTCCTGGCTGCGCTGTCGCATGAAACTGAGATGGTGGTTGGGTAGTTCATCAAAGGAAAACAGGTGCTCTTTGCAGAAAAAGAACAGAGGCTACACTGGCAAAACAAACATATGTTCAGCATTTGTGAATTTTATGTGCGAATATCAAACTTGTACAGATCAAAGACTGATTTGATAAGGAAAGGAAAACAGTGAATAAAATGCTAAATTTTATTTTAGTTTTTCTTAATTACAAAAATAATGCATGTACATTGTAAAAAACAATTAAAACTATTTCCCTGTCCAAATCTTGGGTAGTGATGTGTAATGATGTGTAGCGATGATCAAGATGTTGCTATACATGACAGCAGAATGGAAAAATAGGTAGAAAGTGATAGATTAATTTGAAAATCATTTTTATAACATTTTTCTGTAGCCCAACTTCTGTCATATACACTGTGAATATGAAAGTGAATACTGAGAGTTTGTTCTCTTGCTTAGAAATTAAAGTATAAAAGAGTGCATTAAAAACTTGAAGATCTAGCTGGGTGCCATGTTGCACACCAGTAATCCTTTCTTTCTTTCTTCCTCCCTCTTTCTTCTTCCTCCCTCTTTCTTCTTCCTTCCTTCCTTCCTTCCTTCCTTCCTCTTTCTTGTCTTCCCCCCTTCCCCTCCCTCCCCTCCCTTTCCTTCTCTTCCCTTTCTTTCCCATCCAGATCACTTTATCCTGAAATACATCTCCAATCCATTTTAAAATTGTTTTATTTTGAGACAGGGCCTTGCTAAATTGCTGAGGCTGGCCTTGGAGCTTTCAATCCTCCTTCCTCAGCAATCACCCTCCCTCAGCAATCCCAAGTCACTGGTATTTACAGTTGTGTGTGCCACCTCTTTCAGTTTAAAGAAAATTTCTAACTCCCATCTTCAAAAAACACCCTACCAGGTTGCTTTAGAAAGTCAATATTTCAGTGTAACCAGTTTTATTGAGTAGACTCCACTTGGTGGATATACAATAATGTTTATTTTTCTGCAATTACAATTCCCAATAGTGCTTTATAGACTCTCCCAAAACAATTTCTTGATTACATTCTATAATTTTCTCATTGCTCTCAGTTAAAAAAAAAAAAAAAAGCCAAACAAACTAATTTTACTCTACTGTAAAAAATCCAATCTCAGGTATTTTTCAAATATAATCCCTTCAGTACCCTCTACTAGGATCTAACTCTTTTGTCAGGGAGGAGGAATATTAAATAGAGATGTTGAGGTTGCTTGTTGAAGGTGAGGAATTTCCCTTCTCCAGAAACCTTTGCCTGGTTTTATTGCTGCTGGTGGTCTCCTTATAACTTTGTGCAATTTTTAGGGTTGTGAAGCTTCATATGGGTTCACTTTATCACCGAGGATGCCTGCAGACAGGGTTATTGATATCTCCCTTTGGTCCAAATATAGCCACCTTAAGAAGCAGCTCTTGGGTAACTCCAGGGCTTGACTTTTGTCTTCTCTTCTCTATCTTTCATATTGAGTGAAACAGGAAAGCCCTCTTCTTCCCAATCATAAATGTGTATCTTAGTCAGTTCAGGCTGCTATAAGAGAAAACTGTAGACTAGGGGGTTTAAACAACAAATGCTTATTTCTCACCATTCTGGAGCATGGGAATTCCAGGTTCCAGGTGTTAGTAGATCTGGTGGTTGCTGAGGGTACTCTTCCTGGTTTGCAGGGGGTCTTCTTTGTGTCCTCACATGAAAGCAGAAAGTAAGGGCAAACTCCTGCCCCTTCTTATTAAGGCATTAGTCCCTCTCATGCAGGCTCCACTTTCATAACATAATTACCTTCCCAGAACTCCAGCTCCTAAAATCATCACATTGGAGGTTAGGATTTCAACCTGAAAATTTTAGGGGAGAGGACACAAACAATTTAGTTCAATAATAATGAGAGAACCTAGAATGGACTGGAAGTTTCTTCTACTTCTTAAGCTCCACACAATATGATCTCTTTTTATTTAACTTTCCTGAGTTCTACTAGCTAACTTCCCTCAAAATTTCTGTAAAGCAGTATTAAGTTGTCAAGGTACTGTTAATTTTAGCAAAAGGGCTATCAATATTATCTTTTTGTTTGACTCCCTATTGTAACATGGCAGGTCAGAGTGGTGGAGAGGAGTTAGGCCTATTGTGAAATCACAGGTCACAAACAGCTCACTAACGATGTTTAACTATTTTTATCTGAAGACTTTTTGTATATAAACAGAATTGGGATGATTAAAAAATAAACGTTTCTCCTTAAGACTTTTGAAAGACATTCTTAAACTTAAGTTAGTGTTAAAATGTACTCCTTAATCTTAAGCCCCATAGTTCCCTAAACAGAGATTTGAATAAAAAAGAATTTTAGATTCTGGCTTAAATGTGAAGATGACTTTAAGCATTCCCAATGGCCAACAAGTGAAACGATGATCATTCCCAAAATAGTACTGACTACCAGCTTTCTCAGCTGACTTCCTTCTGAGTGACATTTTTGATACCCATATTCTTCTTGTTAAGAACTCAATAATGGACTGGGTTAATTAGAGATAAGTAATTTTACCTTACATCAATCATCCTTCTGTCAGAATAAATTAACCTTTTTAGCTCCTATTTTCTGGAATTCCCAGCCTCCGCAGACACTGTTCTCGAGGCATTCGGTAGCCTCATAAAATTTAAAACTCATTTGAACTTGGAAATACCCATTATTAATAGAATTATTAAACTTAATAATCACAGAGATTTACTCAGCTCACTGAAGATAAGCTTATTTCAGGCACTTACTTCATAGGTTTGCTTCTTCCTCATTGTATGATCTGGAGAAATTCCATTATCTCTCTTTTGACTTATGACATGGGGATATACATTTATATCTTCCTCAAATTATAGGAATAAAATGGGATAAAACCTATATTGGACTCTGCAGTGCACTGTGGAATGTTTGAGATCATTAGTATTGGAATTATTTTGAAACATGATCAGTCGGAAGATTTCACTTTTCCACTATTGATGTTAACTGATCCCTAATATCCCAGAATCCTTTCCCCTGGTCCCTCTGAATTCTTGCTGAGCCAGTCCATGGGAGATTTCATGACCCCCCAGTGCAAATAAACTGAGAGACTGGATGAATTGAGATAAATTTACTAACAGTACAACTAGCTCATCTGCTTCGTAAGGCAAAATAATATGGTGGATTTCATCAGAGGTAATTTGGGAAATATTCAAACATTTGGCTTTAATTAGAAAGGCAGGAAAATATATCAGAACTAGATTCCATTTGGGCAGGGTTTGTTTATTCTTTTAATCTTGAGTTAGAGCCAGAAATCTTCAGTTTTGACTCGTTTTTAAATGTTTCTCCAAATTTGGGCAGAGCCTTTGGCCTATTTAGAGATAGATGCAGTTCAGTTCAGTATTAAATAAAGGGAATGGTGGTAACTTACACATCAGCACTCACCAAACTGAAGAGCTGAAGAGGGTCCTGGGGTGGGTAAGACCTTGTGTGCCCACAGAGGGGCACCACCAAGGAGTAAATGAATACTTCATGGAGGTGGAGGAAATCCTGGTCATTAGAGTTTCTCTTGGGCAAAGAACAAATGTAATGTATTTAGAAAAAAGACTTTGATAAACCTGTTGGGGTTAGCTCTTCTACTGCCCCCCAACCATTGAGGACAAATTGCCTTCCAGTAGGACCTTGTTTCGTTCACTTCCCTAAAGAGCTGGTGAGAAGGTTTGGAGGTAGAATTGAGGAACAGGCTAACTTCCTGGTATCTATGAGGAGAATGAAATGGGGAGGACTGGGAAGAGGAGCAAGGAGCCATCTTGCTAGACCCCAAATTTGAGGAGGAAAATGAAGTCGCTTCTTGGCTAAGGAAAAACTTTGAGAACCCAAAATGTCTAATGAGTGATTTTCAAAATTAATGTTTGGATAGGTGATGGTAACTCACGGTTCAACAGAAGTGTAAAAACACCAACCAGAAAGACTTCTGAACAGCCTGGTTGCTCAGTGCTCACCTGTCTCTCCACCAGGTAACCATAGTTAGCTGTTTCTTATGTACTTTTCAGTTTTATGCAAATATAAGTATTTTTATTTCTCTTTTCTGCTTATTTTGACACTGAATTTAATATATGTACTGTCCCAACCTTAAATTTTTCACTATGCTATATATATATTTAAAATTTATTTTTCTTTATAATTAAAACATATTAATTACACATGTTTAATGGCATACATTGTGGTATTTCGATACATATATACAACATGTACTGATTATATCAGGGTAATAGCATGCCTGTCTCTATTTCATTGATGCACCATGATTAACTTAATCTATTTATGGACATGGAGTTTTCCCAATTGTTGGCATTTACAATATTGCAGTGGTAAACCTATAAAGACCTTACTTTACATACACATGCATACTTACCCTAGGGTACATTGCCAGTATTAGTACTGTTGTTTAAGAGTATATGCAATTGTAATTTTGATAGACATTGCCACATTTCCCTCCTAAGGAGTTGTACTAATTTAAATTCCCAATGGAAATAAATGAAAGTGCTGATTTTGTTTTCACAGCTTTACTAATAAAAATCTCCCATGGGCTGGCTCAGTAAGATCTATTCTTTGATGGACTGACTGATACATCTGTTCCCTGGGTCACAGAAAGAACTGTGGAAACCAGAAGTGGTCAGAATACCATCACATGTAATACTTTGCCATTATTTTTCTCCCTGGCAAGAATACATTTTGACAAATCTGATGGGTGGGCAAATAGGTCTTGGTTTCATTTTTTTTTAAAGTTCAATTTTAAACAATTTTGAAACTATCTTAAACATATAGAAAAAGTGCAAGTACAAAGAACCCCCTGCCCAGATTATTTAAGAGTGCTCCTGAATACCTTAGATTACATCTTTTTTTTTTTCTTTTTCTTTTTTTTAAATTTTGGTACTGGGGATTGAACCTAGGGGTGCTTTACCACTGAACTACATCCACAGTCCTTTAAAAAAATTTTTTTTTTCTTTTGAAACAGGTTTACCTAAATTGCTGAGGCCGCCCTCAAACTTGTGATCCTCCTGCCTTAGCCTCTTCAGATACTGGGATTACAGGCATGTACTCTGCCTGGCTAGAATTATATATCTTATAAACAAGAACGTTCATATACATAACCAAAATAAAACCATCAGTATCAGGATATCGACTTTGATGTGTTACTGCCATCTAATCCTCAAACTCCATTCACAATTTTCCTATTGTCCCAAATATGTTCTCTGTAGCAAAGGTAACCAGTCCAGAATCCTGTGTTCTGCTTAGCTGCTGAGGCAACTCTTCTGCTTTCCTTCTTACTCATAATTGTTCCAGGATCATCTTGTACCTTCTCTACCCTGGTTCTATGATCAGCCGTTTCTTTATGGAATCTTTTAGAGGAGAATGGCATTCAGAAGCCAAGATCTGAGTGCTAGATTTGCTCCTTGCTGTTGCGGTGTGTGTTTCTGGCCTTCTTAGTAAACAGATATTTACACTGATATTTATTTTTATATAAAAACAAATTATGAATTAATACCTATACCTTTAATTACTATTTAGCACAAAAGAATTCCTACTGGTTTTCTTCCTTTCCAGATATATTTGTTTTTAAGAGACAGAGGTCTTACTATATTTTTTTCTTTATTTCCTATACAAAAAATTTTAGTAAATTAATCTTTCCCAATATTTTTGTGTGAATTACTTAAAACTTCTTAAATCAAAGATGAAATTTATGTTCAGCTGCATAAAGTAGATATATTTGCTTAGTGAATCATTTGCTTATTTAACAAATACTTGATGAATTTGTTGTATGCTTTTGCCACTGAAGATCTGTTGGCAAAAATGAGAGACAAATTGGCTTCTCTTATTGAATTTATATTTATAATGTGGAGTCAAGTGTTATGGGTTAGACATGAGGTATCCCCTAAAAGCTCATGTGAAAGACAATACTAGAACATTCAGAAATGAAATGACTAGGTTATGAGAGTCTTAACTATCATTGGTTAATCCAGTGATAGGGTGGTAACTCTCGGCAGGTAGGGTATGGCTGGAGGAGGTAGGTCACTGGGGTATATATTTTGTCCCTGGTGAGGAACACTCTCTTGATTCCTGATAGTGGTGTCCTGAGCTTTCCTCCTCCACACCTTTCTGCCACAATGTTCTTCCTCACCTTGGTCCCAGAGCATAGAGTCAGTCATCTATTGACTGAGACCTCTAAAACTGTGAGCACCAGATAAAATTTTTCTCCTTGTTTTTGTAAGGTCTTTTGGTCACGGTGATTGAAAACCTTGACTAAAACACTCGTGTTATGAACAAGTTAATGTATAGGATTCACATATGATTCCAGGTAGTGAAGAAGCTACAAATAGAATAAAACACAGAAACTGAGTTGTTGCAAGTGCTGGTGTAGCAGGGAGACTTCAGTGGACACCTAGTGACAGTATGTATCCCAAGGGCCAGTGTCCGGGGAGTCCTGTCTACCTGTGAGGAAAAAGCCAGTGTTTGGGTCTCAAAACCTGAGTCAAAGATCCAAACTGGATGGGAAGGCAGCCACCCAACATAGCCATGTGAACCTCTCACTAATTATCCTGGGGTGGGGTCGGGTCACATCTAAATATAGGCCTGTTTAATACTGCCTCCTCAGCTTCAATTGGTGACAAACAAAAACAAAAAAACCCAGCAAAAACAACTTCATAAGTAACCAGTAAAGCTCTGTTTTTTTAAAAAAATATATTTAATTTTAATCTTTATAGCATTATACTTAAACAAGTTAAGTGATGAGTTCCATCTAGCAGATGAAGAATCTGAGGTTCTTAAAGGTTAATAATTTGCTCAGCATCACGTAGCTGGTAAGACACTGAGTAGAGATTAATTCCAAAACCCAGCTCTTTTCACTTTTGCTGTCATCAGACTTGAACTTTTTTTGGTGGTAGTGGTGGGGTTAGTACCTTTTAGAGGAAGCTCCACTATAAAGCAAAATTAAGCATCATATAAGATAAAATTCCTAGACCATGAGACTCCTGCTAAAACTTAATAAATATGCCTTTGTCATGTAGAACATGTCCCATTTCAATAATAAAATATAAACTAATTTTTAGTCACCTATTTAGACTGAAGCATTATTTCTTATTGTCCAGAATTCAGGGTATATTAGTTAGTTATATACTTTGCAATAAACAAAACTTATTGTCCTCATAAAATACAAAAATGTTATAGGTCAGCTACTACCTGATACTCTTGTAAATGTGCATCTCTAAAAACGTTTCACCAGTGACATCACAGCTAAATTCAACCAAAATCCAGCAATCACAGACCAGTTGCCTAAATAGATTTTTTTAAAGATTAGATATGAGAATTCAGTAACTAAATTGTAGTGATGGTTAATACTGCACTTAAAAACATCATATAATTGAAAAGACAAATAATCCATGATTAGAGAATAAAATAATAATATACCCATAAAATAAAGTAAAAAACAAACAAAACCAGAAGAGGTAATAAAAGCAAATATTTGAATCACTTATATATAATGAAAAGGGAATGTCACTGTTGCAGAATGCCATTTTCCTTATCTGTGATTTGGCATAAAGCTGAGATAGTATAATCCTACTGGCCACTGGTAGTCACTTGGGAGTGGCTGCCTAGAACCTGTATTGAGAAAGACTGTGAAACCTAAGCAGGTTTCAGCAACATAGAGTGCATGAATTGAATGGCGAGGAGAGAGGCAGCACTGGTAGGGGAGGAAGGAATGGTCATATTCCTTTTATGAGGAAACCACTCCCACAATAACTAATCCACTCTGGCAAAAATGTACTTGATCCATTCACGAAGGCAGAATCCTTATGGACTGATCACCTCTTAATGGTCTCATTTCTCAATACTTTTGCCTTGGTGATTAAATTTATAACACATGAATTTTGGGGGACACATTCAAATCATAGCAGAGAGAGTTTTTGTTTATAAATAAGACACAAGATATAAGAAGAAAAATCATAATGTGAATGGATAAAGTTACATGGTAGTTTTATAGTATTTCTAATATTATTTCATGTGCATGAAAATCAAGGTTTAAAAAGTGAAAAATTGAACCATGGGTTGAGTGCAGATATTTATAGCGATTAATACTAACTTTCAAAGGATTAACATTCCAAATGTATAAAGATACTGACAAAATTAGTAACAAATAAATTAATAACCCAACAGAGAAACAGAAAAAAATATGAAGAGCCATTTCACAGAAGAGAAAAATCCAATGTCCATTAACACAAGAAAATATCTCTAGATAACACCATTTCACACCTATGAGATTGGCATAAAACTAGAAAATTTTAGAAAAAGAAGTGTTGGTGAGGGGAAGAAGCAACAGAGAACTTGCATGGCCGGTAAGAGACTGCCAGGTAATGATGTGGAATTTGCAGAAGGTTTCACATATGTGTACAAGGAGACTGAGACAAGAAGATGATGGTGACATTGCTCATAATAAAAATATGGAAAAAATGCAGGCAGGGAGGAGGGGAGAAAGTCCTGGAAACAAAAAGACATCTAAAATCAAGGGATAAAAGAAAAATGGAAAGGATATGGATGATGGAGTATCACAGGTAAGTTTTAAAACATGCCGAACAGTCTCGTGATTGTTTATGGATGTTTACACACGTTGTAAAGATACAGCACTATGCAAGATAATGACAGACATCAAATTGAGATAGTATTTATCTCTCAGATCCGGAAAAGAAGGTTGGATCAGTGTGTGTGTGGAGATGTGGATGATTTCATTTCATACTTTACATTTAGGCTCGTGGTGGGTACTTAGATATTTCTACTATTTTTCTCTGTATGTTTTGATAGACTGGAAATATTTCACATTTAAAACAGGGAGAAAATTAACTTTTGTTATTGTTTGAAAACATGTGACCATAAGCATTTTCCAAAATGCTGCCTAATATTATATAATGAATAATTATATATATATAATATTATATAATTGGATGTTGGCTCTTTAAAAAATTATACCATCAGTTGATTTATTTGCAGTAGAGAAGAATTCCTTGTATAAAGAAATACATTCTAAAAGTTCATTGATGTAAAAATGTTTAATTTTTTTTTCCCAGAACAAGTATTATATTACTTCAAAGAAAAGCACTGTGATTTAGTTAGGTTAAAACTACTTAAAGATAAAATATACTCCTAGTTTCAATAACTCTTGATAAATGCTTGTATTCTAATCTAAGTAATGCTTTCTCTCTCTAGAGCTGCACAAGTACAAATAACTGTCATTGAATGCTTAAGCAGTATCCTGTTCTTATGGCTGTGTGGTTGAATGGGTCACAACAAAGTAAAAACACAACTGAGATTACAGTTACATAAACAAGATCAGCGGGTGGCCTTCCCCGGGGACAGGTCTACCAGAGGAAAGTTTAAGTGATAACTCCTGACCAGGGTCCCATGTTTGAAATATTCTTCTTTTCTCATTGCTGAATTAGAGTTTTATTTATATAGCATTTTCCGAGATCTGTGGAACATTATGATGTGTCAGATATGTAAGAACTTTGCTTGTTATTCAAACTATTAAAAGAAATATAAACCTTCTCTAGTGGAAAAAAGGCTTACTTTTAAAGTCTCTTTTTTGTTTTACTTCTAAGAAATGCCTCTTTCCTGAAAATAAAAAAAAAAAAAAAAAAAAAAGAAAAGGGATCTCATGAAAATAGAAAGAAGACCAATAAAGTAGAGGAAGGGAATCTGGAAGGAGGAAGGAGAGGAGGACATGGGGAACCACTGGGGAACAAAATCTATCAAATTATGCTATGTCCAGGTACAAATATACCACAGCTTTTATATATAATTATAATACACAATTAAAATGATAGAAGGGTGATCAAAAGTAGAGTAAGTAGATAAAGGGGAGGAGAAGGGAGCATAAGGGAAAATACAAGGGAAGGAAATTAATAAAATTATGTCATGTGCATGTACAAATAGGGCCTAATGAACCCACTATCGTGCATAATTATAATGCACCATTGAAAAAAAGGTGTCTCTTCTATTCCTCTGTATCCTAATCCAGGTGCCTGTAACTTGGGTTGCTGTAGAGGTATTTTGGAATTCTCCTAGTTTCCTATATCTCCTCGGTCAATTCTAGTCAGCTCTCTACTTAAAGATGTACAGCAGTTATTGTGTGCCAACTGGTTGGAATTATTCAGCCTTGGTTTGAAGACTTTCTTTATTGTTAATAAAAATTTGAACTCTCCCTTTTTAGGTCAGTTATCCACAAAAGTTGACTTGTGACAAAATTTTCACTGACTTAACAGTAAAAAGACAAAAATATGGATATATAGTTAGGGTTGTAAAGAGCTAACATTAAATAAATTTAAAAATTTGAGATGGGGGAGGATCTAAACAACTTAGCAAGACCCTGTTTATAAATAAAATATATAAAAAAAGGGCTGGGGATGTGGCTCAATGGTTAAGTGCCCCTGAGTTCAATCCCTGTTGTACCATCCCCCGCAAAAAAAAAATTCAGATTTTTTTTTTGCCTTTTGTGATAAATGGTCTTTTTTTTTTTTTTTTTAAAATAAAATGATGGTGATAATTGATGGTAGAATTTAAAAAAAAAAAAGAAAGATCTTCTCTGCCAAAGGTATGAGTTGACAATAGTTAGAGATACTTTCTTCCCATTCCCCATGCCTATCACTTCTGCCACCCACTTCTCCCTCACACACACACACACACACACACACACACACACACACATACCTTACATTCTCTTAAATTTTTTGCCAGTCAGGGAAACTTAATGGTCCCAGTCAAATGTTTTGCACAATTTGTACTCAACAATCTTCCCTATTTTCACCTCAGTCTTTTCTCATCGTTATTCCTGTTTCTCAAATATCCTGCTTCTTTAAGGTAAATTCTATGCTTCCTGTAATCCATATCAAATTTCCTCTCCTTCGTTTAGTCTTCTCTATTTCACATTTTGTGTCTCTTCATTCATCTTCCTTAGCACTTATGAGAATATTTATCAAAACATCTGATATTGGTTGCAATAAGAGTTTTTTTTCCCCAACAGTGTCTTTTCTCTCCAAGTTTTAACATAAAAGGAAGAACTTTTTACATTTCCTTTAATCTTTTACCTTACAAAGGTGAGAAATACAGAGAAGTTTGGTAAGGACATAAAAGCTTGTGTAAAATATTTTGTGTTCTAGTAGACCTTCCACTGTATTATACATGAATATAATGGTTTAATAGTTAAAAATTATAGTGTCTCTTCACAAGATATTCCAACTGTCTGCTGTATAGGTCCACTGGTGTTTGGTGTGTCCATGAGACTGGTTTTGGCCAAAGAAATGTAAGTGTAAGTGATGTGGTACTGCCAGGTGGGAGCTTTTTGGACAAGTGCAGATTTACTGTTCTCTCCTTGTGCCACAGAGATAAGCACTATTTGACTTAGTTCCTGAAGTGAGCAAGTGCAGAGGAAAGTCTCCAAACAGCCTCAAGAAAACTTGAGATATAAGTGAGAAATAATTCTTTGTTTCTTCATTCACTAAGATTTTGGAAGGTGTAGATTACAGCAGTACAATCTAACCTATCAATACCAATATAAATTTGGTTAGTAAAAAATGATAAAATTTCCAATTTTCCTTTTTTGATCATTTATAATTATTTTATTGAAGATGTCAGAGAATTTCAATATGTTCTATTTCTTATCTTTAAAAGTAAAGATAGAAGAAACCTGAATCATCTTAATGAGACAATGAAGACTCAAAATCTCAGAGTCACCTAGAAACATGTAGAACAGATTTAAAAATTCACAGTACTGAAATGGGCAAACAGAAAACAAAATCCACATAAAGCGTAAATTTCTTTGAAAAGAAGTGGCTATTCGTAGTCCTCAAGAACAAAATTTCCATGTGTCATTAATGCATATGAAATACTTTCTACTCTAACTTTCATGTTCCCAGGAAAGTTGATTTGAATCAGTTTCTATAATATTATTTTGGATTTAAAATAAATAAAATTTGAGAGCTGGGATTAATTTTCTTTAACACTTGTACTTCATTCATGGTTTAATATTTACTGAACAAATTCTTCACTGAGCTTATGTGCTAAGGGTCCTAGTGTTACTTAAAACAATAGGTTAAAATGTGAACAGCAAAGCAAGAATCTGGTAGGGTCATGTAAGGAAGTCTTGACTGGTAGGAAATGTTTTACCATGATTCTTCAAGATGGTTGTTCTGTACAAAAGTAGAAAAACAAATGACTAATCTCCTAGCTCTAAATTAACATTTGAAGGCCTTGTGACTGGTACAAAGATTTTTGGAGCCTTGGCGCCATCTGCTGGCCAATTGTTAAATTTTCATATTCCTTCTGAAATTTTTTCAAGAAATAATATTTATTTTTTTGCTGGGCACTGTGGTGCATGCCTGTATTCTCAGCAGATCAAGAGGCTGAGGCAGGAGGATTGCAAGTTTGAGGCATGTCTCAGCAATTTAGTGAGACCCTAAGCAACTTAGTGAGACCCTGTCTCAAAATAAAAAATAAAAAAAGGGTTAGGGATGTAGCTCAGTGGGAATGAGCCCCTGGGTTCAATCCCTGGTACCAGATTAAAAAAAAAAAAAAAAATAGCATTTATATTTTCTAATAAATGCCATTAATTGTTATAAGTAAAATTATTTAAAATGTTACTTCTAATAACTTGTGTAAAAAAACAAAGACAGGTTTCTCTATAACATAAGCTACCTATAGTTATATGAGAGTTTCAATCTTGAGCAAATTTTTTTATATTTGTACTTTATTTAGTTTTGATAGCATAACACACATAAAACTTTTTAATGTCAGAAATTACTTTTAAAATTTGAAAAGGAAGCTGGAAATAACATTGTTAATTGTCTGTTTTGTACCCAAAAATGTGTGATATGCTTTGAGTAGATGGTCTCAGTTACTTTCTACAACCATCTTTCAAAGTGGGCACTGTAGTCCCAGGTTTACTGCTGAAGAAACACAAGAGAAGTTAAAGACATAAATGCTAACATTTCAGGAAAAAGACAAGTTTATTTTTAACAAAATGATTACAATTGTTCACATTAAGCTATGCCAGAAAATTTAATTAGATATGAGTGTCCCCCAAAAGCTCATGTGTGAGATAATGCAAAAAAGTTTAGAGTTGAAATGATTGGGTTATGAGAGCCTCAACCTAATCAGTGCATTAATTCCCTGACAGGGGATTAACTGGGTAGTAACTGTAGGCAGGTAGGGGTTGACTGGAGGAGATGGGTCCCTGGGGGCATGTCTTTGGGGTTTATGTTCTGTCCATGGCAAGAGGAGCTGTCTCTCTCTCTCTTTGCTTCCCAGTGCCATGTTCCTGAGCTGCTTTCTTCCACCACCCACATCCTCCATAATGTTCTGCCTCACCTCAGGCCCTGATGATGGAATTGGCTCTCCGTGGACTAAGACCTCTGAAACCCGGAGCCCTGATAAACTTTTCTTCCTCTAATTGTTCTCATCAGGTCTTTTGGTCACTATAGCAAAAAAACGGACTAAAACACCAACCAAGTGAGCTGGTTATTTGTTTCCAGTTTTACAGATGAGAGAATTGAGCTCAGTGTGGTTAAGTAATTTACACAAGGTCACACAACTCAGCAAGTGGCACAGTGAAGATTTAACTCGTTTGTCTGACTTACAAGGAAAAATTTTAATGACCTGTTCACTCATTCATCCAGCAAGCATTCCCTGAATGGTATAGCACCCTTCTCAGATAATCCTGTTTCCTCTCCCACTTTGTAATAACTATCCCAGAGTATTTCTTCAGTCAAAATCTCTTCTCTGAAATCCAGACTTATGTACCCAAATGTCTATTTAGATCCCCTTTTAAGGGTCTATACAAAACTCATCTTAATATATATAAATCAAATTCTAGATGTTAGCCCCAACTTTTGCCTTTTCCTTGGTTTCCATTTTCTTTGCAAATTATACAGCCAGCAATCCAGTTAATAAAATTAGAAAATTGGGAGTCAACATCAGTTACTTCTCTCTCTTTAACTTTCAGATCCCATCTTCATGTTTCACACTTGATTTCTGTCTTGCTTTGTATCTGCTAGATATGCAGGCCTTCTGGCAGTTTTGAGAGCAGATCAACTTCTTTCTCACAAAAAGATTTGCACTTGCTATAATCTTGGAATATTTCCTTGATTTTTCCTTTCAGGTCTCAGCTTAAATGAAACCCTTTCAAAAAAAAATAGTTCCTGAAAAACTATAATAAAAAAAAAATCAAAGTTTTCTAAGTAGGTCTCTTGCTATTCTTTATAGTATTCAACAAATTCCCTCCCACCCCATACTTAGAAAAGCCTGTAATCATTTTACTTACTTGTTTTATGTCTGCTCCTACCATAGCCTGTGTTCTATGAGCCCACCCGATTTGTCTGTGTTTCTTTGATGAAAACATATGGTTTAGCACCAGACTTGGCACATACAAAGTATTTCACAAATAGTATTGTAATCTACAAATAATTTTCTGTGAAATCTCTTGAAGGCTATTGTTTAATGCTTCCTCTAAGACACAAAACTATATCTATTTTACAAACAGGAAACTGTTTGTCTTACTATCTGCAGCATCTAGCAAGGTGCTTTTTGCAAAATTGACTATTTTACAAGTGCATGATGATCAGAGAGATCAGGTGTGTCTCCCAGGTGATGTGCCTTTGTGTGGAAGGTTGGAGCTACCTCCTCTGGTTCTGTTTTTTGTTTCCTGCAGTGTTGACATAAAGGGTACTTTGGGGAGAAAAGTTTATGTCCTTCTATGATCTATAGCAGTTCCCCCTGTACCTTATAAATTGATTTCTAATAAATCTACAAAAGAGAAGTAAGGTCTTATTATGCAAGGAGTCCAAGACAAGTCATACCTTCCAATGAGTTCACTCGAGTCTCCTCTAAAGTGTCATTTTGGAGTTACTTATTTAGATTGCATTATGTAGAATTCAGCCAGTTAATTTAAATATGCAAGTCAGCCCAATGCACTTGAAGAGAAACTGTGAATACTAATTCATTTTTTTTTCAGTAGTCATCAGATATAAGATGTAAAAGAACAGGTTAATGAGATGAACTCTATTAGCTTTTAAACAAGTGTGAAATAATTTGTTTTCATTTGGATTTTCATATACATGTTCACTCCATTTTATAGCTCACTAGTAATTCCAGCGTACAGCAGTACACCAACACAGAAATAAACTACTTTTCCAAACACTAGGGCTGTTTTGTGTTAGATTGGTCTTTAAATGATATGTGATAGTCTCAAAAAACTGAACATTATCTCCCTTGGGATTTTAAAAATGCTTGATAAATATCTTCATAGTCTAACAGCAGGGACAGCAAACTATGGCCTGAGGGCAAATCCAACCTATACTTGTTCTTACAAGACTGCAAACAGAATAGTCTTTGCATTTTAAATGACTGAAAAAAATCAAAAGAAGAATAACATTTTGTAACCCATGAAATGATATAAAATTCAAATTTAGGTGTCCAAAAATAAAGTATCATTGAGACACTGCCACACTCATTTATGTATCATCTCTGGCTGCTTTTGTGCCACAGCTGCACAGTTGAGTAGCTGTGACAGAGATGATCATGAACCGCAAAGATCATGAACTGGCCCTTTACAGAAAATGTTTGCCTATTCCAGGTCTCAAGTATTATAGCAGAGACAGCCCACATGCCAACTTTCTCTGGGTCTACGTACCTTATCTGTTTCCAGCAGATCAGAAGAGTTCATGAATCAACCCTTTTGAGAAGCAGCCCCCGGTCACTGAGCCCTAGTGGGTGAATACCCTGCTTCCCTTGTCCCAAGGTTGGGCATATCCTACTCAGGCTGTCAGGGTCACCCTTTATCTAGGACTAAGCCTGAGTGCCCCAGTGGCAACTGCCCTGATAAAACAAACTTCTCTGCCTTACCACTCCAATACAGAGTGTCCTGGGAACTCCTGCCAACAGAATCCTGGTAGGCTGCTAGGAAAATCCAAACTAAGACAAATGTGAATCATTCCCACATATATTATTTATTCTGTCACTTTGATGCATAAGCTACCCAGGTGTGATGAAAAATTTGTCACTAAACATTTGGGCCATTTTTTCTTACTATTAAAGGAAAGACAGGCTTTATTAATTGATAGTTTTATTCTGTATGACATTTATTGGCTAATTTATCCTGAAAGATGTAGTTTGATAATTTTCTTGTATTTTGGACATAAACGCCTGGTCCAGGAGAATGATTTTTGAAGTATTGAATTAGTCTTTCATTTTACAAAGTCATCCTTTCATCCTTTGTAAAATTTATACTTTCTTGTTTTATACTAATAAAACTCTTCTATTACTTCTTCAGAAAACTACTACTCAAATTTTATTTTTATTAATAATAGAAGGAAGTTTGCATGTATGAATAAATAACAATGAATCCACCATTCAATATGATTATAATGTGCTAATAAAAATATGAAAAATAAATAAAATATTTAAAAAAAGGTGAAATCAACCAGTATAAGAGGTAGCTGAGATAATTTTTCCTTATGTTAATTTGCTATAGATTCAGTGTTGAAGTGTTTCAAACTCTGGAAAATGTTTGTATTTTTTATTTTTATACCTTTCATGTTGTTTTCCCTACTGGTTAGTTAAAATCAATTAAATAGTGTCAGGCCTAAACCTCTATTATTTATTCTGTGTTCCATAGTTGCCTACACTATGAATAAAACTTAAATACAATTACTTAAGTTACATAGAATTTTTTTTTATTTGCTTAATGAACACAATACTTGATATCCTTTAACTGTTACAAGGAGTATAGCAGATACTAAAAAGATCTAATTGAAAAAAAACCCAAGGAATAAAGTATTTTATTTATTTTGGCAACATTAATGCTTTATTGTTTAAACAAACAGACTAACTCAAATTACTTTCAGATTTCTAAGCTTTTAGCTTTCTCTCTCTCCCTCTCTCTCTCTTTTTAGTGTGTGGGAATGTACAATATTGTTTAAGAGTTTTGGAGACATATGGGTGTGTGAAAAAGTTGAATAACTATTTGAAATAGTACTCTGTGGAAAGAAAAAAGAGAGAGAGAGAGAGAAGACACACGTATCTGGATATGCATAGGCTGTATTTAGAAAGACACAGGAGCCTAGCAGCAGTGCTTTTCTTTGAAGAGAGGAATTGGGAGACTAGGGTCCCCAGGGTTGCAGTGTTTGTGTTTTTCTTTTGACCATTTACAACTTAAAATGCTGTTAAAAATAAGGGAAGAAAGGAGGAAGAAGGAAAGCAAGAGGACTATTGGTATTAGAGGAATCCGGACTTGAATATCCATTATGTCACTTACAGTTTAAGTCGACTTTTTCACTGCGTTGACTAAAAGACCTGACCAGAACAATTGTAGAGGAGGAAAAGTTTATTTGGGGCTCACAGTTTCAGAGGTCTCAATCCATGGACAGTAGGCTCCATTCCTCCAGGCTTCAGGTAAGACTGAACATCATGTTGGAAGAGTGTGGGGGAGGGAAGCAACTCACCATAATCATCAGAGGAGAAAGAGAGAGAGAGAGAGAGAGAGAGAGAGAGAGAGAGAGAGAGAGAGAGAGAGAGAGAGAGAGAAGGGAGGAGGTATCTCTACCCAAAGCTGCGCTCTGTTGACCCACCTTCTCCTGCCACACCCCATCTGCCTTCAATTACCACTCAGTTAATTCCATCAGGGGATTAATTCAATGATTGGGTTAAGGCTATCATAACTCAATCATTTCTCCTCTAAACCTTCTTGTATTTTCTCACACATTACTTAATCTCTGTTTTCATCTATGAAGTGTTTATTTTATATAATTGCCATAATATGCAATTATAATATATACAAAAGTGCTTAGCATACATCCTAGCACAGCGCTGCCAGTAAATGGCCATGTGACCTTGTAAAATGATTAATAGTTAAGGTAAGCCTCTGCTCTGATTTTACAGAGGATAGATTCTTATTCATTCACTCAAACATTGTTGCTTAGCATTCCATCACCAACAGGCACAGTAATAGGCTAAGTTCCATCCCATCACATCTGTCACACACAATTTGTCAAGGCTGTCATCAGATTCAAGGACAGAGGAAGCCAACTCCACCTCTCGATGAGAGGAGTCACAAAGCATTTGTGGTCATCTTTAATCTACCATAGCCTTTCTCTGGTGGAAACTATTTCTCCCTGAAACAAAATATACTCACTTTTCTTCCATGGTCTTACAAAATAATCATATTATTATAGCATCAGCTCCAAATCCAGGACCTTTTCATCTAAAGCAGGTCCAGATGCAGATGAGGGTCCTCATGTGTGTTTTTTTGGGTACAACTCCTTGATATCAGTTCCAATTATTCTAAAGAGCTGTGCATTAAAGAGGCAGGTTATATGTCCCTCGTCCCCATTTCCTCCGTCTACCCTCTTCCCTGCACAAATCCTGGAAGTACAGAGAAAACTGGGCCACAAAATACATTCCCATTAAAAAGGAAGAAAACAGTTGTTTTACTATTCAGAGTTCTCTAGAGGAAAAAGACCATTAGGATGTATATATGCATGATTATAAAAGGGGATTTACTTATTAGATTGGCTTCTATGATCAGAGACTGGATAGTCCCACAATGGTCGTCTACCAGGCTGGACAGCTGGAGGAACCACTAGCTGCTCAGCCCAAGAAGCTGGTGTCTCAGCACTAGAGGAGCCAAGGATGCAGTCCCAGTCTGAGATGGAAGGTCTGGGAACTCTCTGGAGAATTGCTGCTGAGAGACCACTTTGGAAGAGTGAAGAAGCTGGAGGCTGAGGTTCACTGGCAATGGCAGCCCTAATAGATGCACGTTTGAGGAGAAAGGAGCTTGCTTCAGCAGGGCTTCCTCCTTTTGTTCCGTCCAGTCCCCCAACCTATTAAACAGTGCTACTCACATTCAGGGCGGGTGTCCCTCTATAGCTTGTGGTCTCACATGCCATCGTATTTGGAAGCACCCTCCCAGACACAGCCAGAAGTCTCTTAATCCTAGACATCTCTGAACACAATCAAGTTGACAATTCAAATGAACCATCACAGAGCATTATGGTGGTTAATGATTACTATGGTAGGCAGAAAAAGGACCCCCCTCCGAAGATGTCCTAATCCCCAGAACCAGTGGATATATTACCTTATATGGTGAAAGGAGCTCTGCATGTATGATTAAGTTTAAGGATTTTAGAAAGGAAGAGTGTTCTGGATTGTCCACGTGAGACGGTTGATTCACCTGACATCCTTAAAGTGAAAGAGAAAGGCAGGAGAGAGAGAGAGAATCGGATTGAGACTGCTGCTGTCTTTAAAGATGGGAAAAGGAGACCATGAGCCAAAAGATGCAGTGACTTCTAACAGCTAGAAATGACTTTAGTTTTTAGCAGCAAGGAAATGTGGACCTCAGTTCTATAATCTCAAGTCACAGAATTCTGCTAACAACCAGTATGAGAAGTTTGTTAAAAATTGATGTAAATGAGTTATTCAAGGTTAACTCTGTGGATCTATATTGCCACTTTACTTAAGACCATTTATAAATAGATAAAGCTGAGCTGCATCTAAAGATTAGTAAACATGACATCTATGGCTATAGCTTTCAGACAGCTTGTAGCTCTATTTTCTAACAATTATTTCCCATTTTTGTGATCTTATTCAGTGTTATATTTGGGCATTAACTTAATATGTTTAAAAAATATTTATTTTTTTATAAAACTTAAAACGACTTCATTTTAGAAGAAAAATGTATATCCCTCCTACAAATGGAAAGCCAACACTATCATAATTATAGAGTACCTCTTAAAATATATAATAAAATTATTATTGAGTTCTCATTTTATACTGTGAATTCAAAGCTGGATCTTGTTTTTTCAAAAAGGTGTAGAGAATTGTCATCTCTTTGTAACTGGAAGATGTGGAAGGGAATTGAAGAGGGGTGTCTTTCTCACAAGCCCCACCTATACCAGTGGAACGATGGATTCCACTTTGGGACACTCTTTGTATTGTGTGAGTCTGCCCTCCTTTCAGGTTTTGTTACTGTAGTCAAACCAGATCATTCGTCATGTCTGGAATGGCTCCTTTTCCCAACTCTCAGACTCTGTACAGCTTTTCTCTGAGAATTAAATCATAGCAAATAGAAGTGCTTTCTTCTGCACCTTCTTAATGTTTTTGTCTGCTTTTGCCTGCCAGCTGATTACAAATACTAGTAAAGCCATTATTCTCAGCTTTGAGCGCACATTGGAATCGCTTGGGATCTTTAATAGTACTGGTGTCTGGGCCCTAAACACAGACATTCTTATAGTCTGGGGTGTGGTCTGGATGGTGGTGGTGGTGGTGGGGTTAAAACTCCCAGGGTGATTCTAATACACATCAAGGACAGCTGCCTTTAAGTGACATTTTACTATTATTTGTAATCAAAGAGAGTTTTAAAGGATTTATTTTATTTTGCAATCATAAACATTTTTTTCTTTTAGAATTTCCTAAAGGTTCAAATGAATGATAAAGAAGCATTTTTAGGTCTCTATATTTTTGCAAGCTATTAAATTCAGAATAAAAATGCCTATTGAGTTTTTTAATTTTATAAAATCATTGGGACACAAATCAGAAAGACTATGCTAAGAATAGTGTGAATGGATGCTTTCAATTAACTTTATGGAAATAATGCTTTTATTCTGTGGCATTAAAATCTGGCTTTTATATTAGGTACTTTGGGAATTATTATCAGTTCTTTAGTAAACCGTGTAGTTTTTGGTAAGACATAACATTTTGCGACAATAAAATGACATGAATGGTAAAACTTCCCCGTTTCTCCTATGAATGAATACATCCACAGTCGCCTACATTTCTACATGTTGCTTTAAATGTAGGATATTCTGTTTCATTACATGCACTCTGTCTGAGTTATGCCTTTTAAAATTGATTTTGGTCTGCAGAAGGAGGAATGATTTTCTTATTCAGCACCAGAGTATGACTTTGATTATTAAAACAAATAGGATCAAACAAATAGGATTCATCAAGTTTTCTGAATAATTGGATAATTTAGTCAACACTTGTATCGCAGAAGGCCTGGAAGAAATCAAAACCACAAGAAGCAACTGTTGGTGAGGAGGAAATTATTGGCAAATTCATGCGATTAACCCCATTCAACATACAATTAAAAGTGGAGGTAGGTTTGCCTGTTACTCTAAACGCTTCTACATCTTGGAAACTGCTTATAGAGAAATATAAAAAACCTGTTGAAGCATGTTTTATGTCTAATACGGTCTTTCAGAACTAAAGCTACTGACCTTTTATGGGAAAGGCTTCCTACATGGGCGGCTTATCAGGCAGCTTGATTAAAAGGTGCAAACCCAGAGAGCTCATGTGAGTTCGGCTTATCATTGGCACTGAAAATGGGAGCAGGGGAGAAAAGCAAGGTTTGAGATGTAGAGAACCAGAAACTAGTCATGTGGGAAAGAGAGGTAGTGAGAGAAATTTTCTCAAATTGGAAAACAATCCTAAAATTTATTTGGAAATGGAGCATCAAAATTAAAAGAAACTTTTAGAACCTATCAGTAATAATAATAAAAAAGTGTCAATCATGCAAGAAAAAAGATTCAATTATTTTCCTATTCTCTCTGCAAAACAGAAGCAGGCTGGGGATATAGCTCAGTTGATAGAGTGCTTGTCTGGCACGCAAAAGGTCCTGGGTTCAATCCCCAGCACTACAAAAAAGAAAGAAAGAAAAAAAAAGAACCAAATTGTCTTTTGAAAAGGTGCCCAAAGAATATATAAATAAAAAGTAGAAAAATAGTATTAAAAAGCTGTGTTATCTGTTTTTTTAAGATGTTGATAGACCTTTGTTTTTTTCATTTATTTATATGTGGTGCTGAGAATTGAACCCAGTGCCTCACACATGCTGGGCAAGCACTCTACCACTGAGCCACAACCCCAGCCTCATCTGTCAACTTTTAGAAGTTAGCAATTTTTAATTTTTTTATTTCTTTTCTTGTAAATAAATATTTGCTTTTGTCCCTAATTTTTAAAATTTGTAGCTTTGCATCCCACGTGAACATGGATCTGCCCCTGTCATTCTCATGGCAGCATTTCAGCTTGCCGCGGGACTTTTCTTTATCTCCTTCAGAACAGGATTCACACCATCTCATTCTTTCACACTTGCTTCTAAATCTGTGATTGTACTGATGACTGATCACATCAGTGGTAAATGTCTAATCGTTCTCCTGGGTTCCTCATCCGTAGCTCTGGTAACTCTCATATGCTAATGGCTATTCCTGTGCTAGATGGTCGTATGGCTATATTTTAAGTTGTTCTAGATAAACCAGCCATAAACGTCTCTTGTGGTTGTTAATGATGGTAATTTGGGGCCAATGTTAACTGTTACATAAAAGGGGAAAAAAGCACCATAGAGGTTGTTATGGTTTGGATGCGAGGTGTCCCCCAAAAGATCATGTGCGAGACAATGCAAGGTTTGGAGGAGAAATGATTGGGTCATAGCCTTAGCCTAATCATTTAATTAATCCCTGATGTGATTAATTGAGTGTTAACTGGAGGCAGGTGGGGTATGACCAGAGGAAGTGGTTCATTGGGGGCGTGGCTATGGGGTATATATTTTGTATCTGGCGAGTGGAGTCTCTCTCTCTCTCTTTCTGCTTTCTGACCACCATGTGAGCTGTTTTCATTGACCACACTCTTCTACCAAGATGTTCTACCTCACTTCGAACCCCAAGTAATGGAGCCTGCTGTCTGTGGATAGAGACCTCTGAAACTGTGAGCCCCCAAATAAACTTTTCCTGCTTTACAATTGTTTTGGTCGGGTCCTTTAGTCACAGCAGTGAAGAAAGCTGACTAAAAGTTTTTTAGCATGTCCTGTCACAACTATTTACTCTTCCTTTGTTTCTATTTGGAAGCTAATTTGTTGAGCTGAAATTGATTGATCCAGAATGCTGAAATGGAAATAATCAGAATCAGAGATTGAGAAGGAGGTGGAGGGCAGGGAAAGGGGAAGGGGTGTGTAGATGTTCGGAGTCAGGTTTGCTGAGGGTGAGGACGACCGATGCCTACCCTACCTAACCTTACCCAGTGTGCTTACCCAGGCATTGGAGATCGAGCTCTGAAGGCACGGATCTAATTTTATTTAGGGTCGCACATTATCCAATCAGGTTAACATGCTTGTTAAAGTATAACAGAGTCAGCCTATAGGTGAACTATACGTTGATGGTCCAGGTAGTGTAAACAAACCAAGCATGCCTAAGCAATTCTGCCCAGCAACAGGTCTGAGACAAAGGACTGGGGGAATGGCAAGCTCCAGCACTCGGCATGAGGCAAGGCAGCGCGGTCGAGCTCACATCACAGCTTTCTGTGATGCATGTCAGAACGAGGCCTCCCCTCAGCTCAAACTCAGCCTCAGCAACTGCAAAGACCTTCATTCCATGGCGAGTCTTTACCATGACCTCAGTTTCTCTGTTCAGACTGTTTGGTTTACTTAGACCATGGTGTCAGTGACTGCTGTCAGATAAGCTTGAGGAATGTTCCCTACAGGGGTGTGGATTTTGATTTGTAGATATGTAGTTGTTCAAAATAACTAAAGTTTTGTAACTGGTAATGGGGACACCTGCAAACTTCCTTAGGCATAGGACTTGATAATAAGGTTTCCCTGCTGATCTCCACTGGTTACCTACCTCAGGAGGTGATTCACCGCACTGGAGTGTAAAAGGTCATTCCTAAAACTTACCAATTAGCATGAATGATGCCAGTTTCATGAATGATCAAACCAGTTTAGATTGTGGCATGTAAAATTTTGAAAACTGTTGTATCATTTCTTTGATAGGTGTAGAAAATTATGAGTCGTAAATAAAAAATCTCCCGGACACCAGAAAAAAGTTAATGAAATGCAATTTCTAAGATTGAGGGAGAACAGAAAAGCAAATAAAACTGTATCGATGCTTTAAAATGTAAGCAGAAAAAGGTTATGGTAATTTTAATATTAATTTTATTATCTGACTTTAGATGATTTTAAAATTGTGACTGATGGGGAATGGGAGAATATACTTTGTATAAATTTGATGCCAATGATGTGCCAGTGATATAAATACTAAGGGAAGAATAAGGAATGTCCACGAAGAGTCACTGTTTTGGCAAACAGACAGAACTTCCTTGTGTAGTATTTGTTCGGGGGTGAAAAATTTCCCACGATTTTAGAAAAAATTTATTGGTGAATTATAATTATACATAATAGTGTGATTAATTGTTACATAGACATACATGCATACCATATAACAACATAATTGAAACACTACTACTGAAAGTGATTTAAACAGGTGCTGTGGTCCCAAAACTGTAATCTCAGCTATTTGGGTGTCTGAGGCAGGAGGATTCCATGTTTGAGGCAACTTAGTGAAACCTGTTTCAAAATAAAATGAAAAGAATCAGGCATGTAGCTCAGTGGTAAAGTTCCCCTGGGTTAATCCCAGTAGGAAAAAAAAAAGCACGATTTAAAAAATTCTTTTATCAAATCATGATAAATCACATTAGTAACTTGGTAGATTATAAATCAAGACCATCTGGATGGTGGGTGTCAGCTCAGTAGGGCAAAGATTTCCTTGCAAAACTCCTGCGCTCGCTCACTCACTCTCCAGCTCCATGTTAGCTGGATGCCATAGTACTCTGCAGGTACAAACCCCAGTTTGGTTATAAGCAAATTCTACAATTCAAACTTTCCATGTCTTTTTTTCCCTTGCCCTTAATTTTCCTAATAAGTTCCATTTGATTTATTCCAGAGTTGGTTTATACATTAGTGTTGTGCGGAGGCTCTGACCCCGGAAATAGATTCAGGGTTTGACCAGTGGAAGGAGATGCAAGATGCACTTAGGATAGCAGACATGCTTTATTCAGTGGTGGCTACAGCCATTAGCTAGCCCCCAGCTTCAGCTCCCGGCCAGTTCCATTTTTGCCCCTCTCCCATGCCCATTTACATACCTCCTTTTTATATGCAGGCCAAACATAGAAGGCACACTGCCAACAGGTTACATAAGGGGTTGGGGGCACATTCTCACAAGTTACCGTTCATGTCCTTGAGTATGTACGTGGAATCAGTGCTTCTGGCCTTGACTAACCATAAGATAGCTGGTTCCCAACCCTGGCTTCACACTAAAAACATAACACAGCCCACTGAAGGTCTCAGCAAGGGAGCCTAACTACAGCCATTGGGGTCTGCCCCAACAGTCAGCCTCTGTTCTTTGACCTTTTTAGCTCTGAAGTGGCATTGTTCCCTACGTTCATCAGATAGATGTGAGAATTTTATTTTGGAAATCATTTCAAACTTTTTGCTTATGGGACCCAAGAATATACAATTAACTCATTTGTTAAGAGACTCCCATGGGAGGGTCTTGGTAGGAGAAAATAATATGTATAACACTGAGGTTCTTGGCTGCCCAGAACAAATACTGTCCCTAGTGAGTTTTGGCCAGACTAGGGAATGAGTTGAATGTATACTCCACAGTTTCAGAAGCAGAGGAACAGGAAAATTCAAGAATTTGGGAAGTTCAAGAATCAGGGTGACTCTGGGATCTCTCAGAGTCAGAACTCATGGAGAATCTCCATAGAACACTAGCCTTGAAATGCCTCTGCTCCAAATTCTGTGTGACTTACTCAGGTTTCAGATCCTTTGAGAGAGATTTATAGCTAGATGGGATGCAAATCTGTAGTGGGAAGGAATCTGCACAGTTTTACTCATGTGCTTTCCCTTTGTTTGACAGATCCATTGGGACTTCATAGAATGGAAGCCCTTAGGAAGAACAGATAACTGTTTACCAGAATAAAGTAAAGGGTGTAGTTCAAGAAAAGTAACAGATATCCTTTACAGGTTCACTGGGGGTGCACTCTCAAGACTTAGTAGACCTCAAAAGAATCTGTCAGTAGGACAAAATAAATTATCTACTTTAGGGGCTGGAGTTGTGGCTCAGTGGTAGAGCACTTCCCTAGCATTGTGAGGCATTGGGTTCCATTCTCAGAACTACATATAAACAAAAAACAAAGGCTCATTGACAACTAAAAAAATTTTTGCCTTTTAAAAAAATTTTTAATTTTACAGACTGCATTTTGATTCACTGTACACAAATGGGGTACAACTTTTCATTCCTATGGTTGTACACAGTGCAGATTCACACCATTCATGTATCATACATATACATAGGTAATACTGTCTGTCTCAATCTACTATCTTTCCTCTCCCCACCCCTCCTGCCCCATTTTCCTCTACACCATTCAAAGTTCCTCCATTCTTCTCTTGCCTGCCCTCCTCCGTTATGTATCATCAACCACTTATCAGAGAAAACATTTGGTATTTGGTTTTTTGGGCTTGGCTTATTTCACTTAGCATGATATTCTCCAACTCCATCCATTTACCAGTAAATGCCATAATTTTATTCTTCTTTATGGCTGAGTAATATTACATTGTGTATATATACCACAGTTTCTTTATCCATTCATCAATTGAAGGTCTTCTTGGTTGGTTCCACAATCTAGCTATTGTGAATTGAGCAGCTATGAACATTGATGTGGCTGCATCACTGTAGTATATTGATTTTAAGTCCTTTAGGTATAAACCAAGGAGTGGGATAGCTGGGTCAAAAAGTGGGTCCATTCCAAGATTTTTTGAGGACTCTCAAAAATCTGCTTTCCAGAGTGGCTGCACCAATTTGCAACTCTACCAGCAATGTATGAGTGTGCCTTTTTCCCCACATCCACGCCAACACTTCTTATTGCTTGTATTCTTGATAATAGCCATTTTAATTGGAGTTAGATGGAATATTAGAGTGGTTTTAATTTGCATTGCTCTAATTACTAGAGATGATGAGCACTTTTTCATATATTTGTTGATCACTTGTATATCTTCTTCTGTGAAGTGTCTGCCCAGTTCCTTAGCCCATTTATTGACTGGATTCTTTGTATTTTTGGTGTAAAGTTTTGTAAGTTCTTTATAAATTTTGGAGATTAGTGTTCTGCCTGAAGTGTGTGTGGAAGATTTATTTTTCTTACAATTTTGGCAAATTGAAGTCTGAGACCAGATGTGTTGCAGAGTTGGTTTCTTCTAAGGACTCTTTCCTAACCTTATAGATGCCCATTTTCACATGGTCTTTTCTCTATGTATCTGTGTTAATCTCCTTTTCTCATAGTAGAAACCAGTTGTATTGGATTAGGGCCATCCATATGATCTTATTTTTCCTTAATTATCATTTTAAGTACCCTATTTCCAAATAGTCCCATGCTGAGGCACTGGGGTTTAGGACATTAAGGTGTGGATTTTGGAAGGATGCTATTCAGACTGCAACAAATTGTTGGAGGTTAAATGACAATGTATTTAAGTGGAGAGCATAGTAAGTCTTAACCCGTGGTAGCTATAAATTTTGTAATATAGTTCAGAGCATTTGTGTTAAGATATCATTGGGTGCACTCATACAAAGATGGCCAAGTGATGTACACTTGTGTGTGAATTGTTAATACACACATATAATACCCTTGTGTATATGTATGTGGGCTGTATGTTAAGTGCACATACATTTGTGTGTGTGTGTGTGTGTGTGTGTGTGTGTTTATGTGTGTGTATGTGGTATCTAGCACTTAGTAATACCAGAAGAAAATCAGTTCCTGCTTTGGCAAACTGTATCCTCTCTTTTGTGCTCAGAGAATTCATAATAATCTTTTTAACCATTCCTCTCAAGGAATGGCTCAGAAGTAGTCACAGTCAAGCAAACAAAGAGTAAAACTTAAGAATTATTTTGTATGTTTCCTTTTATTATTTTATTTATGGTAATGCTCACAGGTTTTAATATTTGTAGATTTTTATTTTTTTTTTGAGAGAAATTTTGTTTTAGATAGGGCTATTATTTGCTTAAGCAGAGCTCTTGGGTATATTTACTGTTCCTTAGATTTCCAACATTTAGCAAGTTATTTATATATTTTAAAGTGGTAAACTTTATCTTGACAAACATTCACACTTACTACATGAAAGTATTGTAAAAATTTGAACAATAGAACTACAAAAAGGAAAAAGTCCGTAGTTCTTTTCACATTTTCCCGGACTAATTCCTTCTGTCCCTTTCTCTTAATGACAGAAGAATTAAGGAGTTTGGTTTGCATTCTTTCTGACTTTAAAATGATATTTTCAAAATAATAGATGCATATACACAGACTTTAGGGACATTTTTGACAGAAACAGAATTATTTTACAGGTATTATTCTAAGACTTTTCTTTCTTCCACTGTAAATATTTACTGTTGAGGTTGAAATTTTGATGCTAAATCCTACCATTGACACATCTTCTCTCCAGGACTCTTGACTAAGAATCAACAGTACATGGGTGGCCAAATACAAATAATGACTTCTAAAATAGAATAGCTGGGCAAATGTTCCATTTCTTTAAGAGGAAGACTTCCTGATAAGTGGCAATGGTCTGTGAGGAAGAAGACTAAAAGTCTAAGAAGGGCTTCCTGCTGCTGTTTCCTGTCTAGCTCCAGTAGGTGGCCAGCCTGTGGGAAAGGCTCTCTCAGAAGCTGAACTTTGACCTGTGAACTGATGGTATAGGAATAGGAAGTCATAGACAATCAGGGAAGCCTAGTTTTGTTTTAAGAAATAGGAACTCCACCACTAGTCAAATTTGATCCAAGAATGAGGCTAATGCCATGAGCAATTCCTCTTCTCACAGGAGGAAGAAGAGCAGCCAGGAAGTGGGTGGAGAGGTGGCCTGGAGTTCAGGTGGTCCCACAACTGGTGTGGAAACAAGACAGAAGGGTAGATGTCGCTTTTCCAGAAAACACATCTTGGAGATCTCACCTTTTTGGTACATAGAGATCTAAATCATTTAACAGTTTCATTTATGTAGAATTTTAGATCTTTAAAAATTCCCTCACAGTTTTCCCCTAATTTCCCTCCCAGAGCAACTCTAATAGGTCTTGTTTTATAGGCCATGGAGTAAAAGCCTTAAAAGGTTCAAGAGAAGTGTGTGTGAATTCAAGATTTATGGATACCTGGTTTAGTTTTCTTTCCATGAGAACATACTGCCTTTCATTAAATGAAATTTATATTTAAATTAATTAATAATTAGCAGATGTTAAACTTATCTGTTTAAGAACTGCTTTTCTGAAAGACTATTTCAGCTCTTCGCTATACATTTTTGATTCAATAAATGTTCATTGATATGTTTACTTTCTATTCTTTTTTAGTTTATATTTTGATCTCTTGCATCTGAACACATCTCTGTGTTCAAGATCATTTCCTACCTTATCAATCATTGCTTTTAGGGGCAGTATTTTTCTATCATTATAAAGCTGCAACAGACACCCATCTTTGCAGCTTCCCTTGCAGCTAAGATATCTAGGCTTAGCTAATCTTTTGCACCCATGTTAGGATTTGAATTGGTAGATAGTGGCCCAAGAAGTAGAAACAGGAAATCCTCTCTGGTGTCAGGTAATTGCCATACATGTGTCAATAAATCCAGTATGCAGGAACAGCAATGCCAGTGAATTGAGATGGCTTCCTGTGATCTGTGCCTGATGGTGGTGGCAGCAGATCAGTCCCCAGCACCCAAGACCCAGGAGTTGTGTGACGCTTTGTCCCCACTGGACTGATCTGGACTGTGGGCCTGGCTGTTGACTGACTTGCTTTATTACTGCTTTGCTTCTAGGCCTAGTTCTTCAAATGTTTTAGTGATTATATGAACTCTCAAGTTTCCTTTCACTTTTAAAATTTACATAAAATAAATTCATTGTGTTATTTTTAGTTCTGTGGATTTGAATAATGTGTAAAGTCAGTGTCCACTACTACTTTTGTCATGATATGCAAGAGCCAGTCACACCTTGAATTCTCTCATGCTGCTCCTTGTAGTCACCTCTCATTCACCCTGATCCTGGTCTGTTTTCTGTCCTTTGTAGTTTTCCTTTTTCTGGAATCATTGAATATTAACCTCCAAAACTCTTGGTAGTATTATTTTATTACTATAAATTAAGATTTGTATTTTAAATATCAAGAAACTTCTTTACTTAAAAAAATAACAGCTAGGATTTATTGTTCGATCAACATTTGCTCTGTTTTAGTTGTACTAAGTGCTTTAGGTAAATAAACTCATCTAATCTTCACTGCAGTTCAAAAGGTAGATCCTCTTAATAGTCTACATATGCGAAAGCCTAGGCACAGAGAGGTTAAAAAACCTACCCATGGTCACAAAGCTAATAAGTGTTAGAGGCAGGATTCAAATCCAGGCAACTTGGTACCAGACCTAGGTTTTTAACCACTATGTATACCAGTTTATAAATCAGCCAGAATTGGTTTCTGTTGCTTGCAACTATGAAGTTGAATGATAGAATTGGTGAAAAATTCTCAAAGTATGTACTCACAGATGTAATTATCAAGTTGGGGAAACATGTTATTCAAATAATCTCATTAATGAATACACAATTACAAACGTAGATAAGTGAAAGAAATGATCACAATTCTTTAGTTCCTCATAAAGGAACCTGACATAGACTGGGGTCCTGGAAAGTTTCCCTGAGAAAGTGATACTTGACAGTCAATAGTGTATATAGGCCGAGGAAACATGCAACTGGGGTCTTCTGCAAGGCCCTGAAGCAAGATGCAAGATGTCTACTTTAACTGGAGCATGATAGAGTGGGGTGCTATATTGCTAGCCAAGGTAGCTGCAGTTAGAGAGGTTGGGAGGTGACCAAATCATGTGTCCTTTGTAGATCACAAGTACTCATAAGGTTTTGCTTCTTTCTGGCTCTGCATAAAATTCAGGAGTCTTCTCACCCTTATAAAATAAGAAAGTAAAGCTGTGGACAATGCATACATTGTCCTTATTTGTTTTCTCACAGACCAGGACTCAAGATGGGAAGGTAATAGGCCTAGAATCTCTTGTGGAGATGTCTCATGGAAGGTACTCCTGGATCACATGGGTGACCTCAAGAGGTCTCTGGGAATATGTTGGGGTCCACATGATGTGCTTTGAAGCAGTATGTGTTGGGTTCTGCTCATTGTTAGGCTTGAAATTGCTAAAGAATATTTTGAAACTTCATGAACTACAGATTGTGCAATGACTTGTATTTGATGTCCTTGAATGATTGGTAGGTATCTTAAGAAATGCAACAGAGTTAGCAAATCGACACAATATTTTCTCTCTGCAGGCTTTCTAGACCTAGGCTTCACAGACCAAGGCTTCAGTTGACCATGGCAATGTTACAGTGCAGCATTACAAATAAGGGTGCCAAACACAAAGAGACAGGTTAACTCGATCTGGGCTGCACAAATAGTTGATGAAAGACCAGTCAATTTTCATGTTTCCTTACCTTCAACCTACATGGTGAGTATTTTGACACATCTATTTCTCAAACATATTTATTCAAATCCTTGTTTAATTGGATTAATTCAGTAACACTGGCCAATTCATTCCTATTTGATGGAAAGTAGACCTAGGCATCCAAGAATCACAAAATTGAATTTTTCCTTGATACTATAAGTGGATTTTCAATAAACTGTTTTAAAAATAAGAAACAAATGGACTGTAACAAAAATTTTAAAACTTTAAAAAATATTTTGTATTGACTAATCTTCTAAAACATCCAAACATATGAGCATAAGTTAGTGCTGAGAGGAAAACTTTCACAGATCTGTGAAATCAGAGGGAGCATAAGGCATTCAGAAAATAAGTTAATATTCTGAAGTACATTAATTAATACTTTTGACTACCCTGACCATTTAAAGATCCTTTGAGATATATACCCCAATTTCAAATCCAATTAAAATTATATCCATTACTAAATTAACCCATGTACACTCAAATCTTGATATAAAATGACATAGTCTCAAGACACTGATTAATTAATCAAACACGCAAAAATATGTCAAGAAAATTATTAATCCACCTATTCTGATGTTACATCTCAAAGGTCTGCAAGCTTCCTCTGTAAGTATTATATACTATATCAATTCTTCACTTCATTTAAAAGATAGCACTGAAAAATATTTTACCATATGCTTATTTAAATGCAGTGAAAATGTTATTTTCAAAGCATATGATAATATAATTAGGTGTCTCTGAATACAGCAAGGTAGAACAGAGTACTATATGAACTAAATTGAAGTGATTTGCTGCACTAGTGTCCATACATCAGTATCTTCTCTGGGCTATCATTGTTTTAATAAAGAAAAATCTAAGCACTTGAAGATGAGAAACATCTGTTATCATCTACCACAGAGTTGGCGGAGGATTCCAAGACGGTTTCCTTCCCTTTCTCTTTGTAAACCTAGGTGACTCCCAGCCTCTCCCACAGAGGGATTCTGGCATCATTCCAACTTTGTGGATGTTCGCATAATGTTCTGTAGCAGGGAGTCTGCTTTTATCTAGGCTTAGCCACCATGCTTCATGCCACCCAAAGCGATTATCTTCCAGTAATGCTGAAAGACCTGAGTGTCGTTTCTTCAAAAAAGGGTTTGTTTTAACATGTCTCTTGCTATGATATACTCAATCTTGGAAGAAAAGAAACAGAACTAAAATAGATTCTCTATGATGTAATGATAAGGATTGTGGCTTATTTGTTGTGAGAAACCTAAATATAAACATGAATGTTTTGATATCTGGAAAACAAAACATGCAATGATGGAGCTCGGCAAGGGCATATATCCTGCCTTTTCTTCATCTCTCCTGCTCATTAGAATGTACAAACATTTACCAGGGTATTAAAGATGGTGGGACTTGTCACATTTTAAAGTTGATGAGTATATATGAATAACATTTCTCCCTTTTTTTAGGACATCAGTTACATTTCCTTGATAACTGGAGTCTGAGTTATTTTAAAGCCTTTTTTTTCCTTTGAAATGCCTGACTGTAATGAATAATATGTGTTTATCTTTAGCATATGTAGTTTTCTGCTCAATTCATTGCTAACTAATATGGTAAATTTCACTAATTTTAAGTCCTATTTTTATATTATTTAAGTAGAATATTCTTGGTTTCACTTAACAAGTATAACTGTCAGCAAACAAATGTGGCTAGCAATACACATAGTTTCTGATAGATGCTATTGAGTGTGATGACTCATGATCCTTCAGTGGATTCTTTGTCTTGTTTCTTTTGTGACATTTCCTGTTGGTGAATATTGAAGAAATGAATCATTTTCTCTAGCTTTCTCAGCAGTTGCTTTCTAATCAACTTGTTTATGTTTTCACCTTTTATCAGGGGAATAGTAACTCCTAAGGCAAAATGCTATAATGAGCCCAATCCTATTCCCTTGTGCGATGACTTGCAACTTAAGTGTGCATCAGATATGCCTGGAGGCCTGTTGAAATACAGATTTCTAGGCCTCATCCCCTGAGTTTTTGATTCTGGAGACCAGGAATGGGACTGAATAATATGCATATCAAATGAGATCCCAGGTGATGACAGTGTTACTGGCCTGGGAACCACATTTTGAGAGACACAGTTTAATAGTGTAACTGAGCGTCTGTCCTGTAGACAATAACCAGTTATCTCTGCTTCCCAGGGGAGGCAGTGAAACATTCTACTGCTTATTGAGAAAGGCCTCAACTAGCTCCCAGTCGCCCAAGTTCTCCTTTCTTTTCTTTTGTGACTACAGGGCTTGGCCACTTAGCTTAGGCTTCTCATTTACACACTTCCACTGCAATTAAGTTCCTCTTTATTTTCCCCACTAAGCCTGGTTGTTAAAAAGAGTAACTCCTTTTGTCTTTCCGGTGCCCAGATCCTTTTCTCTTTACAGGTTTTTAACTAATCATTTTGGAGAAAAGAGAATTATGAGATAAATATGCACAAGAAAGTTCTAAGGTTTTAAATTTCTAATTGCAGTCATCTCTGGCCCTAGATTCTGAACTGCCTTTAAAATAGTAGCTGAAAGTCTCAGTGGGTTTGCTCTTGGTTTTTGTTTTCAATGCTGAAGCTCAGCAAGGGTAAAATTCCCTTCTGGTCTAGTTGTGTGGTCTCTTTCCTTTAGGAGAATCAAGCAAAAAGAGCAATGGTGCCTTCTTAGCTTAAGCGAAAAATACACATCTTTGAGTACATTGAGTACATTGAAGTTCATGCTGTACTTGAAAATTTTTTTGTCTATTTTCTATTTTACCTCTGAAATATAATCAACCACTTTATTCTTTGAAAAGGTAAAATGAGTAAATATAACTTTAAAGCCAGCTAGACTCACATTGAATCCTGGTGTTTTATATCTTTAGCTGTGTGACCTTGCAAATGTCAATTAAAGAGTGAGTTTCCTCACCTGCAAAGTGGGCATGATAATACTTACCTCTTATAGAGATGTACAGGAGACAACATTAAAGCACTTAGGATAAAGTCTTAGAAAAAGGTGCTTCCGTGGTTGGCAGATATTATTGTCAGTAGTGATAGTATTATTAATGAAAATAGTGAAAGTTTGGAATATTAGAGATACCACGTGACTTTCTTCTAAATGGATTCCTGGTAAATTTACCAAATCCCAAATTTGGAGGAGCTCTAAGAGGAAACTCCTTTTTCTCATTACTTCACATTTTATTTATTGAGCACTTACTATATACCAGCTATTCGATACTCTCTGATCTCTGATACTGAACACTTATAATGGCAGATTACTCAGTACCTTAGACTCCATTCCCATGGACCATTTCCAGATCACCTTGAGGGTTAGAAATTTGTTCCATAATTTATTAAAACCTATATCTCCAACTTCTCACTGAATCATTATATATTAACAACATGAAGCTCATGTTGTCAGCACGTGGCAGTTATTATGAGTAACTTCCTCTATGAACTTTGAAATAAATTCATTTTCTGACAGCTAAAAGTTAAGAACAGTATAATAGAGGAACTGCAGATATCTACACACTCACCTTAAAAATTTAAGTTGTTCCAGGGACTGCAAACTCAGATGCTCCACATACCTAGACAGCAAACAGTTTCACGGCCTTTAAAATGCATAAATATTTGACACCACTTTGTCAGGGTTATTATTTCCTTGAGTGTTGGATGCAAGCTATATTGATAGCAGGGACATACCCCCCTCTGGTAAACTGGATTTTATTGTTTGGGAGGAGGAAACAAATCCCTGATATTGCTGTGGATTGAGTTGTGCTCCCCAAGAAGAAATATTCAAGTTCTACCCCAGCACCTGTGAATGTGACCATACTTGGAAGTAGGACTTTGGTAAGTGCATCAAGTTAAGATGTGGTCATTTTGGGTTAGGATGAGGCCTAATCAAATTGCTGGTATCTTAATAAGAAAAGGGAATTAAGACACAGACAGACGGTGCCATTTCGAGGCAGAAATTGGAGTGGTGCTTCTACGAACTGAGGGTATGCCAAGAACTGCAACTACCGGAATCTAGGGAAAGGCAGGGAAGGATTCTCCCCTCAAGCTTTCAGAGAGCATGGCCCTACTGACACCTCAATTTAGACTTTGATCCTCCAGAACTGAGATAAATTTCTGGTGCTTGAAACCATCCAAGTTTGTAATTTGTCATGGAAGCCCCAGGAAATGAAAATGCTTGGTGTTAGGGGGTGGTGTGTTTGCCTTTAGATAATTAGGGAGGAAATGTGTTGCTACTCGTGATGGTAGAAAGACTGATAGGGAATCTTGGCACCTACTTTCTTCCTTGTGCTCATAGGATCAAAGTCTACTTGTTTCCTTTTTGGTAAGGAAGGAACTGGAGGAGAGAGAAATGGGTTTTAAAATCAGACTGAGACTTGAGACCTGAAAGGGTGTGAACACTAGAAAACAGAGATGATGGGGCCATCTTAGAGTTGTGTTTCAAAACTGGGGACATATCTGCTCAGCTGCAGTTAACATTTCCTAACCTTGAAGCTAGCAGTGGTTCTCTGTTTTGGACAGTGTGATGACAGCAGAAACCAATGGGTGGAAATTCTGAAACCTATTTTAATAAGAATTTTTTTTCTTTCCTGGTAGTACTAGGGATTGAATCCAGGAACACTCTATTACAGAGCTACTTCCCCAAACTTTTACTTATTGTTAAAATTTTGAGACAGGTCTTGCTAAGTTGCCCAGGCTGGCCTCAAACATGGGATCTTCTTGCCTCAACCTTCTAAGTAGCGGAGATTACAGGTATGCACCACTGTGCCTGGTTTAGTAAGGACATCTTTTGCTACCCATTTTCTTGTCCCATCTTTTGGTGAGTGACAGTATGAATATGGTGTAATGCACAATAGCAATCTCCCCAGGTGAAGATCCTCAAAGGAGACAGAGGAACAACTCTGTTCCCTGGGTAACCTTGTGGAGCACAACCACTTTGCCAGCCGGCATTGCTCACTTTTGGACAGCTAAGAGTGTGAATGAAACTTCTGCTTTATCCCCCTAACTCTATCTGGGAAGCTATTTGTCACAGGGTTTTAACTCATTACTAAGAGGAGCACATCATTCTGTAGATGAACTATCTCATCATAGTGGGTCATCTGGAATTCTCTGAGTCCTGGGAACCTCTCCTTGACACCCTTGAACTGGAGAGTTGGGGCGGGTGGACAAAGAGCAACATATATTCACAACATATTTCACCAACTTTTATATAAAACAAGAAAGACATCACCTTAAGAACTGTTATATAAAAGAAAGATGTCACTTAAAAAACTTATAAAAAACCCTAGCTTCTAATAATAACTTAATCCTGTTGGCATTTTTAAGGATTAAAAACTATTGGTTACTTTAATAGATAACTTCCAGTGATTCATTGCTGTGTTACAATTTGCCCCAAATTTTGTGGCTTAAAGCAATAGGAATCATTTTGTTTTTGTCCTTGTGATTCTGGGGATAAACCAAGTCCAGCTAGGTGATTCTTACCTGGGGTCTCCATGTGGCCAGATGGTGACTGGAGTTACATCATCTCCATGCTCACTGCCTCCACTGTCTGGAGGTGGATATTGGCATTGGGTTGGGACTGCAGCTGGGGCTGTTGGCTGTGGTCTCAATGAGGTCATTCCTCTTCATGACATATAACCAAGATGCCCATGTAAGAAACTGTATTGCCCTTTATAAGCTGTCCTCTGAGGTCATATCACTTAATTTTTGACACCATTAAAGGCCTGCCTTGATTCAAGGAGGGGACACACGTCTTCTCAGGGAGGAGTGTCCTGATCATGTTGCAATGACAGACCTGAGAGGGGAGACCTTGTTATGGTCTTCTTGAAAAGCAGGGTGTCTCACAGTTTGCCCTTTGCTGTAGCACTGTACTTCCTTCCTATGTGTAGAACATGTTTATCCCTGCCCTTCTGCCAGATCTCATTCCATTATAGCATTTACTCAAAGTCCAGGACCATGTCATTGAACTCAGGTCAGTGCACATGAGGTTGCTTGAATGTCGTCCCTTGGGTATGTCTTCTTGAGTACCGTTCTCTCAATTTAAAGACCTGTAAGCCAAAGAATTAAGTTGTCTTCTTCCCATGTCCCTAACATAAATGGTGGGAGAGTTCACAAGGGGCAAAATACAGGGCATGGGGCACTCAGTGATATAGAGCACATTTCCAGATCCTTCCTGAGGGCTCAATCCATCTGCCTGGGTGCTGCTTATTGTGGCTTCTGGCTCTTAAGCCCTTGGACTGCCCTGAGTTGTCTTTTTTTTCCCCCTAGTAAAAAAATTTGAATTTGCAATTGAGCAGTCTTCTCAATCTTCCTGCCTGTAGAAAGGTAGATGTTCAAAGTCATCTTCGTACTTAGTGTTTTTATCTGTCCTTTATAGTCCTTCTTGGCAGTGATTTCACCAGAATACAATCCTGCTCAGAATGATGACATTTTGTTCAAGAATGGACTGCACATATGATGTTGGTTTCATAAAATTGTAATGGAGCTGAAGATTCCTACTGCTTAATGAAGCAGGAATTGTAACATCCTAATGTCTATGGTGATGCTGGTGGAGACGAACCTTCTGTGCTGCCAGTGATATGGACGTAGAACACTACAATTATGTAAAGAATACAACACTTGATAATGATAAAAGACAACTATGCTACTGATTCATGTATTTATACTACTATACTTTTTATTGCTATGCTAGAGTCTATTACTTTTACTTATAATAAAAAGTTTACTGCCTATAATCCCAGTGACTTGGGAGGCTGAGGCAGGTGGATAGCAAGTTCAAAGCCAGCCTTGGCAACTTAGCAAGACCCTAAGCAATGTAGTGAGACCCTGTCTCAAAATAAAAAAATAAAAGGGCTGGGGATATGGCTCAGTGGTAAAGTCCCTCTTGGTTTAATTCATGACTCAACAACAACTACAACAAAAGTTTACTGTGAACTAGCACACTGTGCTGTATGGTAGTCTCATACACTTTGTGTTTACCACATCTCTTGATTAAACCATTTTCCCTGTGCTTTATTTAATCTCATGTTGTTTTGTTCATCATAACCCTAGAAGCAATAGGTTATGCCATCTACAAATACCAGGAGCCGAGGTGTGTCATGGGCTTATGCCATCTATATTTGTATAAGAACACTCAGTGATGTTTACACAACAATGAAATAACTTAACAATGACATGCCTAACAAGGCAATTCTTAGATCTTATCCCCCAAATTAAGTAACCTACAACTGTAATTTTATTTTTTGAAATTTATTTCTAATTTATACATTATAAATGTACACAATAGCAGGATTCATTTTATGTAAGTGCATATAACATAATTTGATCACTCTCCTTCCCTAGTAACTTCTCTTTCCCTGTCCTCCTCCCTCCATCTGATCTGCTTGCTCTACTCTACTGATTTCCCTTCCATTATTGTTATTATTCTTTTAAGTAGTGGATTATATACATGTGTATGTGTATGTGTGTGCACAATATAGGATTTATTGTGTTATATTCATACATGAACATACCATAATTTTGGTAGATTTTGTTGCCCAATACTTCCCCAAGTCCTCCCTTCTTCCCTCTCTTTTGATCTCCTTTCTCTATTGGTCTCTCTTATGTTTTTGCAATTTTCTTAAAAACATTGTGCATATGTGTTTACATGTATCAGTTTATAACCTTTTAGACACAAGCCCCTTCCTGTTCCTTCAGTGTAAATCCTTCTCTACCTTGGGCTCAATATGAGACTGCTGGAATACCACATCCTGAAGATTCTCGCATCTCAGTTGTTTAACTGAGAGGATCTGCAATGCACACTGTTAAGACTCCTGAAGCACTTCAGTGTGACTGAAGGGTTCTGTGGGCACCACTTTTGATCTTTCTAAAATCTTGAAGAGTTCTGCAGTCATGCCTTCAGTTTTATTTTTAGACCATGGTTTTCTAATAGCACATGAAATTTTATCTCTTTCCAGAAACTATTTTTAATTTCAGAATCCTTTGTTTAAAGACTCTGGGAATGAGAAATAGTTTGATTTTTCAAATCTAGCCAACCTTGGGTCCTCATATTTAGCAGTTCATTTTTAGTTTATCTCCTTTTTTTTTTTTTTTTTGTCATAGGCAGTGAGAAGCCAGGTGACAGTTTCAGTAGTCTGCCTGACATCTCCTTAGCCAGATCTTTGAGATCATCAGGTGCACCTTCCATTTTCCACGTTACTGCAGGCAGCAGTGTTGCCCAGCTTTGGGCCTTTCTTCCCCTTGCATACCTTTCCCTCCTGCTTCCCTTCACATACTTGAGCCTGATTGACAGCCTCCCCCAGGCACTCTCAGCATCCACAAAAGCTTTGCTGGAGGCTTTATAGTTTTCGTTAACAGCCTCCTCAATTTTTTTATACCTTCTATTTACCACCTGGTACCAAAGACAATGCTACATGTCTTAGGGATTTGTTGCAGTAGCTCCCCACTTCCAAGTTCCAGAATCTTTCTTAATTATTTACTGTTATGAAACAAATCACCCCAAGGTATAATTTAGGCTTAAAACATCAGTAATCAGCTTATTATCATGTTTGATGGTTCTGGTGTCGATTTGGCTGAGCTAAACTTTGCACCACTTGAGATCAGTCCTGTGGCGCCCAAAGCACCCTTGGGACCTCAGCTCTACCTGCTGGCTGGAGTACCTGCTAGCCATGGTCTTTTTGTTCTTATGTGGTCCCTCAGCTTCTTCATGGCAAGATGAATTCCAAAAGCGAGCACCTCAATGGTCCTGGGGGAGGCTCTATTACTTTGTATAAGGCAGCCTCTAAAGTCACTTAATTCCATTTTTGACTCAGTCTCAGCCCCACCCAGATTTAAGAAAAGGGAATATGTAAATCCCATCTCTAGATGGGAGAAAAGTCACATGGTCAGAAGAAAATGTAGGATGGGAAATATTTTTATGACCATGTTGGAAAATACAACAAGCTGAATCAGAATTGTTTAAATTTTAGATCCTATACAGAAACCCTCCCTGGTTCACTGAAGCAGGAATAACAAAAAGGAGAACTTACTGGAAGCATATTCTGTAAATTATAGAATTGAAGGAATGGCTAGAAAACCAACCTCAGAAAATGCAGACCAAAAAGCCTATAGTGGGTAAGGACAATGCTGGATGGGAATGAGGATGGAAGACAAGAAGGATGGTATCCTCAGATAGGTAGAACTTCTCTGCCCACTCCTCCTCAACAGCAGGAGGTGAAGGGTATGCCCTCCTGCTTGATGTGTGTTGGTAAGCACATGATCGCCTACATGCACATGTTGGTTTTGCTGCTCCATTTGTTGTCCATATCATCTCCCACTGTTCAAATCTACTCATCCCTAAAGAATCAGTTTAAATGCCAGTATTCCATAATGCTTTGCTGGATCTGCCAGTGAGATTTGTTTTTTCCTGCTCTAACTCACAGTGCACTTTCTCCTTCTCTTGTGAAACTTACTGTACAAGAGTTAGCATTAGTGTACATGTGAACCTGTCTTATCAACCCCTCTAGCTTTAGATGCCATGAGGGCATTAGTTTGCTTTGTTTCTCTGGAATAAGTTAAAACAACAGGTGCTCAGACATGTTTCTTGAATGAGTGGAGTTGGGTGCTGAGTTGAAGATTCTTCAAATAGTTCAGTGATAAGTTAGGATAAATATTTCCTTTGTTTTAAAGTAACATGAAGATCATTGTTTTCCCTTTATGTGTCATTAACAAAAAATTTTCACAAGATCAGACACTTAATTAAGTTTTACATCTTTATTTAAAATACTTTTGTTCAAATTAATGATTGATATTTTCTCAGGATATTAAATGTGATGAAACAAAATTTCTCTAGTTTCCTGATCTATAATTTTAACCAATGACTTTAAGTGATTTTTGTTTTCATTATTAGCTAAGTGCTTCCAATGGATTATAAGTAACTTTTGCTATTGGATCAGATACATTACTTTAACTGAGTATGGATGTCTTTGCTATTAGATTAAGTTGTTATTTGAGGCACTCTATTGTTATTTTTATTCTGCTATTTTAATGCTCAGCCAAGGACAAAAAGAGAACATGTACAAAATCAGATTTCAACCAAATAAAAGTATATGTATGATGGAAGGTTATACCTTTGAAAACAGAATTTATTCAAGAATGTGGTAAGCCAGGTACAGTGATGTACACCTGTATTCCCAGCTACTTGGGAAGCTGAGGCAGGAGGATCACTTGAGCCCAAGGAATTTGAGGACAACAGAGGCAATATATACCAAGACCCTGTTTAAAACAACAACAACAACAACAAAGACAGCTGGCCTTCAAGGTGGCCCTCAAAGACCCTTACCTCTGATTTTCAAGGCTTTGTGTAGTCCCCATCCACTCTGTACTAGGGATGGTCCGTGGCCTCCAGTTGACTTTGGAGGTCAAGTGAAAAAATGTGGTACCGGGCCTCTTCTGCTATGCTGTCTCCAATCACTTTGGAAGAATTCAGGGGTAATATCCTATGGGCATTGGTAGGGATTCAACTTGACATGACTGCAGTCATCTCATTTGTAACTGCCGTCTCACACACCAGATGACCCTGGCAAGTATTCCAAATCCTATAGGATAAACAAAGTTGTTTAAATAGCCAGTCAACCATTTCAGTTGGCCACTAATGCCCACACTATTTCTTAATTAACATTTGACATATTAATCTTATTTATTATTTATTTATTTTTGAGATAGCTCAGGGACACTGTAGTTGGTTGCAGGTCATGTTTGTCTGTCCTGGCATATGATCCCCTTCTTTCTGCCTCCAAATGCAAAGATTCTGCTGTTTTGCTGCTACCAAAGAATAGGCCTCTTTTTGTAAGTCACTAAAATGTGTATTCTGTGCAATCATGAATTTGAATTCGTATACCTCTTTATTTGGTCTCTTGGTTTCTTCTGCCTTTGGTGAACAATTTTTTGTACCCTGAGTTTTTCTGACACAACATGTAGGAACTTTCTGATGAGTTCCACACAAAAAGGACTGAGACTTGCCAAAATGGCCAGAAACAACTTATCAATCACATGACTGGGCCATCTTGGAAGCTGATCTTATAGCCCCAATCAAATCTTCAGATGATTATAGCTCTGGCACCTAATGTGTGATCTCCTGAGAGATCCTGATACACAGCTGCCCAGTCAAGCTACTCCTGAATTCCTGATCCCCAGAAACCATGAGATAAATAAGTTATTATTGTTTGTAAGCCTCTAGACATTGGGGTAGCTTGTTATGCAGCAACAGATAACTCATACAAAGAGATGTTTTCTAAATTCACAAAATTCGAATAAGGCAAATAACTGTGAATGTGAAGATACCATAAAGATTTTTTAAATTAGATAACTATAAAGCTCACAGCACAGATATTTTCCCAGTAAGTAGTACAGTTGTCAAGAACTAAGTAGAAAATGTGTTGGACATAGATTTGGCAAGGAAATTATTGTTTTTTACTGTATGATGACTTGAAGATGGGTACCATACTGTACATATGTTCAACTGTGACAGCTAAAGTTATTTCTTCACTAGAGAATTTTGCAACAGGTTCCACCTATATACATTAAGCATATAGCTCTATTGACAAAATCCCCCTTATATTCTTTTGTAGATAAAAATATTTCTGCAAAAAATCATTTTTTTTGAAAGTTCAGTTTCAGCATAAATGATGCATGGGTCATGTGACATTGCTGAATGCTTCTCCATATGGGGAGCTGAGCCTGCACACACGCAGTAACACATGCATCACCACATACTCACTAATGAAGCAAGGTAAAGAAATAGAAAAACTTTTCGTTCCCTCAACACGCAGCTGGTGTGTGATGCCAGATGTAAAATCATTGATGTTCTTGCCAAGTTCTCTGGATCATGTCATGATTTATTTAAACTCAGACAATCAAGAATAGGTTGATTTTGGAAACAGTCAAATTCAAGGAGACTGATGGGTACATGAATAAGAATATATTTTTAAGATAATTATTGGCTGTATATTAAATATGAAATTATTACTTGTATCTTACTTTCTTCAAAGGTTATTGTGGTTTTCCTCTGAAGAGTTAATAACTCCACTTTCTAATCCCTCAGCTCCTACAGAATTATTTTATAATGAGGCACATAAATTCACTAGAGTTATAATTGAAAAAATAACACACAACAAGTATGTTGTTTTGAAACAAATGTTACAGATCCCTATTCAAAATGGATAGTGGATGGCATGTCTTCTTTTAATAGTCTCAAGCATTTTCTTGGATACTTTGTAATTCATGATACTGGAATTGATTATAATAGATACTAGGTTTTAAGATGTCTTCCCCATCAAAGTGTGAGGTTGGGGGTGGTGTGTTGCCACCATCTATAGACTCAGAATTTGGAAGCATTACAACAGTTGCGCCCCCTTCACTCCCCTGCCAGAGGAAACTTTTTATTTGGCGATAGGAAGGACAGAGGTCATTCATTGTGACTTGTCACCATCAGAACTAGAACTACTGGAATAGGGAACTAACTTTTAATGAGTTTCTGCCATGTGCCAGGCACCTGGGTATCTTGCTTAATTTAAAAAAAAAAAACAAACAAACTTGCACTTGAGTAGCACAATTTCCCTTTCTTCTTACCCTTGGCAAACATATTTTTGTAGTGGTATAAAATAACTCAAAATATATCATTTCAACTATTTTTTTTCAAAGAGTTAACAAAAGTTTAATAGTTGAAATGGTGGTTGAGACACAAGAAATATTTACCATGTCACCAGAGCAATTTCTCACCTTCCTTGTTTTTACATACTCACTTTTGTCAATTCAATGACTTTGCAAGCCTGCTCATCAGAAAATTGCACATACAAGCAAACGTTTACATACAATTTCAGGATATTCACAAATAAGGCATTTAGGACACTAAGAAATCCAAGTGCAGAAAAATTAATTCAATAAGAGGCTTGATAAGCCTCATGCTCAGGTACCTAGAATAAGTGATGCTGTCTAGGTATAATCATTAACCTCCATTTCAAAATAGGACATTAGTATCTTGGTTATGAGAATAAGAATATATAGTATTCAGTATCTACCTATTTGCCATTTTAATGCTCACACAAAGAACTAAGCCCAACAAGACTGAATTGCCTCATGGTATGTAAGATATTCTAAAAGGGCTAATGAACATGTTAGCCACATATTAAGGGAATTGTTTTCATACGCTTCTCCTTGAATTGAAATGGAGGTTAAGGATTATACCTAGACAGCACTTCAACTATTTTTAAACACACAGCTTAGTGGCATTAAGTACACTCACACTATGATACAACCATCACCACTGTCCGTCTCCAGAACTGCACAGAGGCGTGTACATCAGGGAGACTTCATCTTTCAAGGATGAGTCATCCAGGAAGGAAAGACCCATATAGGATATAGAGACAAGAGATTTAAAGCCCCACTCTCAAGTGCAGCTTGGAATTCTGCTGTCTGGCTTTGATTTCTTTTGTGTACTCCTTCAACAAATCTAGAATATCTCCTCTGTGCCAAGAGTTCTGTAGGTATTTGGCAGGTATGTAATAAAGGGTAAAGTCACAACCATCTTGCAGCTGCCTTCAAGTAATGATCAGGGTAGCCATCATCTTCTCCTCCCCTGCTCAAGGGTAGGGAATTGAAATGGAGATCCTAAAATCTGTACACAAGTCTTAAGAGCAACTTTTTATTGGATGTTTTATCTATACCCTCTATAAGTAGGAAGAATCTCACTGAATTCTTACAACAACCCCAAGATGTATATAGGCATATTTATCATTTCTCCTTTCTAAGTAAAATATCTTAGGCAGGCAGGTGTTAAGTTAAACCTATGTCCATAGAGTGGTAGACCTGGATTGAAGTCCAGGTCAGCTGATTCCAGGAGCTCCACATTCTGTACCCCCCCATACTTGCCTCTATTGTACTGCTGTGCAAGTGTGGACACAGGATCTCCATGGAGTGCTTTGTAAGTCAATCATCTGAAATAAAAAAAAATAAGTCAATCAAGGGAGGCTTGAGCAGAGGGAGGGTGGGGGGAGAGGCCAGTACTGTTCCTCTAGGGGAGCTCCTTTTATTTGGAAGGGAATATTAGATTAGGGGAAAGTGTCTCCTACCATGAACATACACTGGCTAGCCCAAATGCTCCTTTGTAACAGTCACAAAAAGGCAATCCTAACTCCAGACTTTCTTCAGGAGAATTTTCATTGAAAATATAAGCATTTATGACAATTATGATATGAATGATAATCTCAGAACCCGTGCAATGTACAACCAGGACAATTGGTGGCAACTCTGCCCCAACACTTGTAATCTTTAATGCCCTGTTGTGTGCTGAATTGGGCTCCCCTCCATTCATATGTTGAGGTGCCAACCCCCAGTACCTCAGGAGTAGCCATCATTTGAAATAGATCTTAAAAAGGTGATTATGTTAGAAAAGAGGTCACTAAGGTGGGACCATAACCTAATATGACTGGGGTCCTTATAAGAAGAGGAAGAGACATCAGGGGCACACATGCAGAAGGGTGACCATGCACCATGTGAATGGGCAGCAGTGAGTTGGCCATCTGCAAGTCCAAGGAGAGGACTCCGAGGGAATCAATCTGCTAGCATCTTTGCCGTGGGCCTTTTTCAATGGCTGCCCTAGCAAATGAATAGAGACTCTTAACATTCACCTCACTAGATTAAAGCATGGGTGTGGACACACTCTTTCTCCACACACACACCCACTCCATGTAGGGAACTCTCAGCCTCTGAAAAGCTTGGTGCTTCTAATTCCACCCCCTCTATTCTTTACACAGCACTGTGCTACCTCCTTTGTTCATCACTTATATTATCATTATATAGTTATTGAATAATTATTTGAATAGCCTTTTCTGACTTTGTTTCATGAGAAGAGACTTTCCTTGGGTCCTCAGCACTTACAAAGCAAATGGCATGTACTGAGTGATTCATAAATATTGGATGAATGAGGAGAGGATCTCTGAACTTGTTATTATTTTTTGGTACTGGAAATTGAATCCAGGAGTACTTAACCACTGAGCTACATCTCCAGCCCTATTTTTATTTTTAATTTTGAGACAGGATCTTGCTAAGTTGCTTAGCGTTTCACAAAGTTGCTGAGGCTGGTTTTGAACTTGTGATCCTCCTGCTTCAGCATCCTGAGTTGCTGAGATTACAGCCACTGTACTTGGTTCCGAACTTGTTAATATCTTCAGATTATTACCTGATATACATCTAAGAAAAGTGAAAATATAATCCTTATGTAGACTAACAATTTTTCTGGTTAAAATGATTGAAGTATACTCAGAAGTAAAACATTACTTCATTAGAGCATTTTGCTTAAAAGATTTATTTTTATTTGATGACACAAAATCCTGAGGTCTGAACCATTTTCTGTCATTAAAAGTCCCATGACTTTTCTTCATGCATCAGGTTCAATGTGCCAGCCAAATTCTAGTAATTACATGTTTCCTTCTTAGAATTCCCAAAGAATGTGAATTAGAAAGATAACTCTTTTCTCTCCCCCGTTGGTCATTATGGACCTTTATTGAAACTATCAGTGTGTACTGCAGCTGGTAGAAAATAGCAACTTGGGCTGCAGCCATAGTTTTGTTCTTTTGCTCAACAAAACTCCATAAGTTGAAGAATTAAATGATTTAATGAAGTCTGAACTCAAGGGTGGACTAACTAAATTGTTGATAGTTAAAATGATTACAAATAAGAGAAGAAAACTTGAAATTCCTGTACACTTTCTTTAACTGGTCTTTTCAAACTTCTGTTTATTCATGTCACAGTCCTAAGAATTTCATGTTAATTATATTGTTAAGTTTAATTATTACCCAATCATGTAAGATTGGCACAATTATTGCCCCACATTTTTAGATGAAGTACTTATGGCTGAATGAGCTTAAGCAATGTGCTCAAGGTGACCCAGCTAATCACTGGAGTTCAGGCTTTTCCTTCCTTTTGTTCTAGTTGCTAAAATATTACTCGTTTATTATAGATAGTGTATGAAATAGACAAAGTAGTAAAAACAAACAAAAAAATCAGCAATTACCTCTACAGGTAGAAATAACCATGAAGAACATTTTGGTGAATGACTTTCTATTGTTTATTTTTCATGATTATGTGTTTTGTAAAATGTTTTAAGTGTACTGTATATAGTATTTTGCAATGTTTCTTAAAAATTCTAATTTTATTTTGCCAAAGTGATTCCTATAGTATCACTTTTAGTCACTATGTATTCCAATTTGTTAATAAATTAGAATTAATCAATCTCTTTGGACATTTAGTTTACAGTTATTTTGATATTAAAAATAATTTGACTAGTTTCTTATGAACAAGTATCTTCTATATCCATGACAATGTATCTCAGCTCTGTTTATGGAAATAGAATTAACTATTTAAAGGTACAATATTCTTTTTTTCATATTTGTTATAATTTTGTACTCTAGAACATACTTTCAAAAAATCTGAGTTGGCAATTCACATTGTCCATGTATAAATCCTATAGAGAAAAACAATTTTCTTTGAATTCATGAATTTCTTGTCTCTTTACCTGTTCTAATATTGTTTTAAAGGCTATTTAGGAACTCGGGAATTTTGTTTAGTTGATATAGAAGTTTAAAGAGAGGTAAAGGCACTGTGGGATGACAAAATATACAAATGTCTCAACTCAATTCAGCCCTCCCTTTCTCCTTCCCTTCTTTCCTCTCTTCCTTCCTTCCACTAAAATGAACCAGTGTACCAGCACACCATTATGAATTTTCTCTACACACGTCTGTGAAAGGAGACATGCAGATGGCTTTTAGAGAAAGATCCTCAGGTTTAAGATGGTTCACTGTTTAGAATTTATCATGATCATTATTAAAACTGTGGACCTATGATTATCAATTGGAACATAAAAATAACTTTGAAAACCAGATATTTCACTATTTTGATATTGAAAGGTCTTACCTCACCTGTACATTCCAATGAATATGTAAATTAGTAGAAAGGGCTATAAATGTTTAGAAAAGTAACAAAGTTGGCTGTACAAGAAAGCACAGAAAGCCTGACTATATTTGTTCATGAAAATCTATTGTTAGAAAGATGGTTTTGGATAAAAACAAAGCCACAGGTGATTAATTCTTGAAGCTATCCATGACTAGTTCACTTTAGCTGAATTCCTCTAGCACTTGGAGGTCATAATATGATAGTTTAAACATTTTTTTTTTCAATTCTGGAATCAAACACAGGGCCTCACAATGCTAGAAATGCCTTCTACTACCAAGCGACCTTCCCAACCTTGGAGGCCATAGTATGAAATCTAACATTTTATATGACCTACAATACTTGAGTGAGAAATAGTCCACAACAGACAACAACACATATGTTCTGAGTGCTTAGGATGTTCTGAGTGCACCCTTAAATTTTACAGAAATTTTTCCTTAAGCAGAGAGATATGATTGTGAGACTATATTTAAATTATCAATGCCAACTTTTTTTTTTGTATTTTTGGTGGGGCTACTAAATGAATTTTGTACATTCTCCAGCAATAACCTTAATAACCTTGCTTTTCTTCCTACTAATCTTGGCAAATTGCTCCCCGATTGACTTTCCATTTAAAAACTCTTTCATACTTTTTGCTTTTCAAAATGTGTGATAACTTGTAGGTCAAGTGTGTCTGGGGATAAGAAAAATTATGTTTTCATCTGTGTTTATGTTTACTTAACCTGTATTAGAAGTTTCCTGTCAGACAGCGTGTTCCCTAAGAACTGGTAGGAGGTTAACACAGACAGATTCACTATGGGGCTTCCAAAGCAAAGGTGAATTTACATAGGCAGGAAACAGTCACAAAAAAGCAAGATGCAGCCAGAGTACATGTGGACAAAGAAGAGGCTCCTTTCTAAGTTAGGGAAAAAAAATATATATTTTGTTTTCATTTTCTTCCATCTGCTGTTATATAATATAAAGTACAAGTTTTTTGAATTTTTGTAAAACACAAAAAAAGTTTTATTGAAAACCAAAAAGCTTTTTGAGAGGAAATGCATTTGTTTAATTTTGTTCATTTTTGATAGTGCAATATAGTAAATATTTGAAAATTTTTTGAAAATTCTGAGTTTTATGCTCAGAATGCAAATAATTTTTAGTAGGAAAAAATAACTGAAATAGTATTCTGCTTGATTTATTTGACCTAATATGATCTTTAAAATATAATATTTGACTTCAAATATGTTTATTATTATTTAAAATGAATTTAGTATTATAATTAAATGTAAATTTATTATTATTACTATGAGTAAACAGCAATTGTTTTTCCAGGTTGAGATGCTTAGTTTTCTAAAGTTTTTTTTTTTTTTTTTTTAAAGGAAGATGACTCAGTGTAAAATCTATCTCAACATCTCAGACTATGAATTGTATTGGTAATACCTTTTTCCATGGGAACCCATATAATTATAGTTTAAAAAGCACTTGAAATGCATATTATTTAAAAAAATTTATTTATTTATTTCCATTATAGTTGTACGTATGGTGGTAAAATGCATATTCTTGGGACTCAGACCAGACCTCTCTCTCATATCTGAATATTTAGATAAAAAAGTAATTTTTATCTAGTTTAGCTATAAAGCATCACAGGTGATTCTGTATCAATCCAAATCTTGAAAGTGACTGCTTTGAAAGTGACAGATCTGGAACAGTCTTTTTGTTTTCTACATGAAATAGTTGCAGAGCACCGTCTGTGAGAGGCACTGTGACTGGCACTGAGGAGCAGAAGAGGACAAACAAGGCAGGGCCTTCAAGGCATAGGATCTTGTAGGGAAAGTAAAATCCTTGAATAAAAACGATGACTACAATGTAAAGCAATATGTTTGATGATAAACAAAGACAGTGAGAGTAGGAGACACTTCTAGTGGGGGAGTCTGTGAGAAGATGTAGTGCAACTTAAAGAAGCAGAGGACATGAGCTAAAATTGTGTGTGTGTGTGTATGCAAAAGAGGGATGGCTGGAATTTCCAGGAAGTGGAGACTGTACCACAGGAAAAGGAAACAGCTGGAGTTAAGGCAGTAAATTGTTGTCAGAGGAAGATCACAGCTAGCTTGGCTCATGCCCAGGGAGATAGGAGAAGGTAAGATTGAAAGACAGTTTGGGGCTCATCTGAAGCAGCATGGACTATCTTTGTTCAGCAGACAAGGAGGAATCACAAGACATATATATATATATATATATATATATATATATATATATATATTTTTTTTTTTTTTTTTTTTTGGAGAAGGATTGATCCAATCAAGGCAGAGCTCAAAGTAAAAACTACCTTATAGATGGATTGTTTGAAAGAACCATGGGGCTATATGGTCAGGGAGCCAAGTGTGAGGTCAAAGCCAAATTAGAGATGAAGCAAAAGGAAAAGAAAGCAGCAGAGAGTTGCAAAAAAGTGCTGCAGAAAAAATAAAGATTCCACTTGGTGTTTAATTAGATATGGTGGGGGTGGGTGAGGAATAAAGCAAGATGACTCATGTTTGGAGCTGCAGAGAACAAGTGTACCCTTAACAAACAAGGAAGTCAGCATAAACTGGCTCTTGGGGAAGTTTAATTTTAGAAATTTTCAGTTTGAGGTGCTGCCAGGGTATCCAAACTTAACCCCTTTATTGAGTCTTTTATTGTTGGGGCTAAGAGGCAAGTCTCTCCTATTATCAGAGAAAGTCCTACTGTTAACCCATCACTGACCTTACTTTCCCCAGTGGGTTCCTCCCCTCCTCCACAGTTCTGGTTCCTTTGTGAATGGGCAGTATCAGGACTTTTTTTTTTTTTTTTTGTAGATTTTTAGATTTGACACTGGAGAATCTGCAAGTCGACACTTTCCTTGTTAATATCAATTACTTCTCACACAAAAAATGTTGCTGCATCACTATGGTTCTCTTCACTAGGTCATTGCAAAGATGCTTCCAGACCAGCCGTGAAGCTGTGGAGAGAGGACAGAGGAGTCACAGGGAGACACTGTCCTATCTTACCACCCTGTACAATTTTATAGGTATATAGGTGAACCGAAGTCCTGGACAGAAATCAGGGTTCGAGAGATGGATGGGTCAATCTGGAGTTGTCAGTGTGGAAGTGAGTGGGAAAGCAGTAGATTTTCTGAGCATATGTTGAATCAAATTCTGCTTCACAATTCATATTTTGTTGGTGCCTGACTGTGTCTTCTAAAATAGATCCTACTGTACTGGGGCAAAGTGAGTCGTTCCATGTTGTCTTCTTTCTCAGTTCTACTCTGTATTGGTCCCTAATCAATTTCCTTTTTTCTCTAACCATTTCACCATGTTCCTGCCCATTTCTCCTGTCTCCACTGAGATCAGAGAAAGGGGATGTAGACCAAAAATGGCATCTCATGAACAAGGCTTTATGGAGTATTTTGTGTGTGTATAGCATCATTCTAGGGGTTCCAATCACAGGGGAGTGATCAAATTAGCTAAAAGAAAGGCCTAACTTTATATGACAATTCATAAGGGATTATTGAGAGAGGCCTTTGATTCTACACATGGACAAAGTAATTAGTTTGGGGTGTTGCCTGCTAATTGATAATGGAACATGAGTCCTTGTAGGTTCTTGGGATAACGTAAATACATTTTCAGTATTTCTCAAGACATAGGGTCTGAGGATTGTTTTCCATGACTTTCTACACCTGTGTAAGCAGAACCCTTATCATTATGCTTGTGTCACTCTTTATATACGATTTCTTTGTATCTGCCACCTCCTCTATATTGGCTTGTATGTTGATCATTTAAAGAGAAATTCCATCCTTTCACTTAAGTCTTATTTTAAATAATGTAGAAATAAAGTATGCATCATATTCAGTTCTGAACCACTCTTTAAGTGAAAATGATAAATAATTGTCTTGCTACATAGAGCAGACTACTATGCAAATGACAAAAATGTTTCTTTTGCATTAAATAGAGGGCAAGAGGAAATAGTGCCCTAATTCAGCAAGAGATATTTTTGTTTTGCATAACGAAGACATTTCTAATTTAGGGAATGGTGGTAGGTCTGGCATTAGGGAAGAGGTCAGCAAAAGACTAATGTAATGTATTTTTTCCTTTTCTGTAGACTTCTATGAATAGACCAGAGCTGACCTCTAAAGGTTGGGTGCAGGTGAGACTGATTTAAGGCAAATACCCTTCCAAAACCTCACCCCTCTTTCCTCGCCCAGCACAAGAACAACCTTCCCGCCTGTTTCCCCAACACTGACTCCTTTGGAAGCTCCTGTTCTGACCCCTGCCTTTGTGATTTCCTTTGGTGGCTCTGATGGTGGATGAAGCAGAACAGCCAGGAACATATCTTTGCGTAGTGTTTCCTCTTTGCCATCTCTATTCAAACTACTGTCTCCGGTTAGAGCAAAGACTAAGCAAGGTGAACTTTGGTCTAGGAACTTTTCATCTCCATAATTTTAGGAGTTAGAGTTTCTCAAGTAATTTTCTTATTGGTTATTTTTTATTCGGTGTTGCAGGATCCATCTTGTTAATTGATTATTCATCTTATTACTACTGTCATGATTGCAGACAAGTTACTTATAATATCAAAAATTATTTTCCTACCAAAAAGTGGGTCTAACTCAACTTATAGGTTTGTTCTGAGGATTAAATGAGATTATGCATGGTGCCCAGGAGACATATTTGATGAAAAAAAATCAGTTCAGTTTACTCTCAGTATTGAAATGTGCTGATTTCATTGGTAATTCTGAATTTTGGAGTTTTGAGAATGGCTTAAATAGTTTTATACTAACTTATAATGAAAACTACTAGCTGAGTGCTCACTATATTTAAGGCACTATATTAAGTACATAACATTAATCCCCACTACAGCCTCAGGAGGTAGGTTCTACCATCTCCATTTTATACAGTTTGAGTAGAGAAGTAACTTGCCTAGTAACAGCTGGTTCTGTCTGCCTGACACTAAAGGTCTGTACAGTTAACTATTATACTGCCTCCCTGTGAGCATCTTCTGAACACAGGTGTCATGTTTTAAAATGATAATACAGAAGCTTTAGTGGTTCTTCTGTGGTAACTGGGAAGTTGACTGTGAGATGGGAAATGTTGCAGTGGAGTGGAACAAAATCACAAATATGGGCTTGGGATTTTATGATGGGGTTTATCATGGATCAAAGATGCCCAGGGACAACTTCTCTTTTCTTCTAGAACATTTCATGAGTATATGCTCTATAATCATATTCCCTGTGTTTGCATCCCAGCTTTGCCAAAAGTTCTGTAACCTAGGACAGGTTCAATTTTCTGAGCCTCAGTCTCCTCGTCCATCAAAGTCTGGTAGTAATATTACCCACCTCATACAGCTGTTATGGGGCTTGGATTAATACATGCAGATTCCTTAAAATAGTGAGCAATACTTGGAAAGTACTGGTAGAGAGTAGTATTTCTATACGCTTCACTTTTATGTCTTTTCAGGCTGTCTCCATGTGTGCATCATAGTACTTTTGCTTAGCAATGCATGGATTTACTTAGCATATTGTGATGCTTGTTCATAGGATCAGAATCAAGTTTTGAAGTTTTTAGTAGACTATAATAAAGGGAAACTGATTCTTACTCTCAAACTTCTTGCGTATTTAAAAACAATTACTGCTTAATAATTGATAGGATTAATTAGATTTTAAATGTGTAATTCTAACTTCATATTTGTGAAATTGAAACCTGTTAAAAATCAATATTAATAAAAGCTAAATATATCCAATGACCCAGTTGGACTTAATTTTAGTAGTAATTTCAAATTAGCAGTAAAAGTGAATAAATATGTGTAACTGTGTGGAATCTCTTATCCTTTTTTATGCATGCACATGAGTGAGGTACATGGTTAGACATCCTAGTATTTGTGCCCAGCTCAAGTAGGTGTTAATAAAGTAATGTTATGTAAAGTGCACTGAACTCCTCAAGAGAGAAGTGTTATATTAATACCTGCCTCCCTGTGATGTTCTCAGACTTAATGATAGAAAGTTTGTAAATTGCCTTGGTAGTCCCAGTCACATCCTGATGAAGCATCATTTTGCTTTATTGCAGAGAGCTCTAAGTTACACAGAATGCAAGTTAAGGGGGAAATCATATCCCAGTCTTTATTTTACAATCAGAAGTACATAAAATGAAGAGAAAACATTTTGTTCCAGTTGCAAGTGGTAGAGTTGATCATTTTTATGTTTCTCTGTTACTTTTGGGAGGAGGTAGAATTTATAATGCAGTTTAATTGAACATTCATCGCTAAAGTACATAATGGCAGAAATTGTGGTCATGATACAAAGATATCTTTAAGGACACCAGTATTCAAATATTTTAAAATTACATTCCAGTTTTAAAAGAGTCAAGCTCCTTTTTATATGATTACTATTAAGTTTGGCATTTTTGAGACATGTCTTAAATCAATAACCTGTAATACTTACAAACATCAGTAGGGAGAATAGTATTGTAAACACATATTCTTGCTGTAGGGTACATTTTAAATGTCTAAACACTAATCAATATAGCAAAATTAAGTATTGACTAAAATAGCTTTATAATAAGTAATTATTGGTTTGCTCTTTTGGAAATTAGACATTTTCACTTTGGGAATAAAGAGTAAATTTACTGTCATGAAATTAAAGTGTTTTTGACCTTTTTGTACAACTTTCCTCTCTCTATGAAATGATTAGGTTTAAATATGATTGCACAGCTGTATTATGTTGCAAGCATCAATTTTTAATTATTATAAGGTCAATGTTAGAACAAATGTGATTAGTACAGTACCTCAGTGCACTTATTTACTTTCCACTTGAAAACTACCCTGTGTTTACACAAACCAACCCCAATCTCTCTCTGCTGATATGGCTAATTAGACTTAGGTCAAATTCTTTCTTTGTCCCTCAGTGTTCACCCTATGTATATTATTTTGATTCTTTCAGTTTTTAAAAAATATAAATTGCTTAATTTATCTTTTCCTTTCATAGAAGGACATTTATTTTCTGCTGTACCTGTGTGTGCATATCTCTTTGTGTGCATAGGTAGGAATAGCTTTGTAATCCTTCTGCCTTGCAGAACATGGACATTTTTTCTACTGTATCACTGAAGACTGAAGTGTATGAAGTCCCTCTACAGAAAAAAGAAGTCACCTTTCTAAGTATAGATTTCTATGATTCTTTGTTTATAGACATTTCCCACTGGTCCTTGTTTTTTCCCATTGTTTTTATATGACTTTGGACTTGGTTCTTTAATTTAAAAGACACTGCATATAAAATCATAGCATTAGACATTATCTATATATTATTCATTAAAATTATCAAGATTTTCATCATGAATAGTAGTTCAGATTTTAATGCAAAAAGTGGTTTTGTAATTCTTAACTAGGTCTTCAGATTTCATTTTCTATTGATAAATTAGTTACCTTTCTAAATGAGCAATCATATTTAGATTAACATTTTTTGTTGTATTTAGTAAGTGAAGCAGCATTAAGATTTCCTACAACCTGGAAGCTGCAGGAGAGACATTCCATCTTCACGGCTTGGGGAACAAATGGTCAGATGCTGACTGTGCTGCAGGGAGTTAAGATGCAGTGGCAGAAAGCAGACCATCCCTTGACTATCCCAGGATTCTTACACTGGTAAAGAGCTGGGTGATGATGAAGAAGGCACATTTTGCCTTTGATTCCTTCTTCTTCAGTCAGTTGAGTAGGGCTGTAAGGGATAGGTATAAGAACTTACCCCTATGTTAGGTGATGCTTCTTCCTTCCCCTTTCCTTTTTCATTCATTCTCATGTTAGTTTTCAGTCACATTTTCTGAAAGTAGTTGCTTTTTAAAAAGAAGCATGTGAGGTGATCTTGCTGAAAAATTCCAAGGCTTTATATATAGGGTCTAAGGGTAGAAATCTAGACATTGAAACTATGAGTCAGGAGATATTTTGGGATTGGATGGTTCTTCCTTGAACTTTTTAAATTATTCTATTCACTAGTAAGTTTATTCTGAGTGGTTTTGTGCAATCCCAATTATAGCAGCCAAGGCTGTGAGCCTCCTTGAAGCATCTTTTATTCCATCCCCAGAACCTCCGGCAGTGCAACATGGGCCTGTGACAAGCTTAGATTTCAGTTCCTAGTTTCAGAAACTGTGTTCTTCTTTAATAAGCTATATAGCCTCAGCATATTTATCATGTCCATAGCTACTAAATTTATTTGCTCAACAAATCTAAAAAATAGTAACTACAAAATTTGTTTTAGTTTTGCTGACAACTGACATATCATTAGTATTAACATTGATGGAGGGGTTTCTTGATTTAAAAATCACAAATCTAATTGCCAAACTCCTCTTATTCTCTCATTCTCTATTCTCACTACTTACATACCAAACTATTTATGAATAATGAATCATAAATATTGCTAGAGAAATTCTTTTTCTTATAAACAGGGCATCGTGAAAGTAAGCAAAACATTTTGATTAAACATTAAAGTTGGAAAATGATCATGAATGAATGATTTAATAGAATGTAAAAGTCATAGAAACCTTGTTGATCTATTTTGAAATCCTGCCTTGCTCCTATTAGCCTTGAGACTGGGGCAAAAACATTTTGAACCAGGGCAATGGACATTATTTTAAGAGAGCATATATCCAATGCAGCAATAACATGGAGTCTTTCTCAATACCTTTGTCTAGCCAACCTTTTTTCTAGGACATAAATAAAACATCTTCAAAAGATGACAGGGCCAGCTATAACACTTCATTTTAAGTCTTTAACTATCACCAGAGTTGTTTTATCTGTCAAGTCTCTGTTAATCTCATTCAGTTTTTGGACATATTATAATTTATATAGATTATATGTTTAGGACAGAGTATACTCTGTTCTCTCTGGTGATTGGAGAAGTCTAGTGTAGGGAGTATGTGTGTGTGTGTGTGTGTGTGTGTGTGTGTGTGTATGTAAGTAATATTGTCCATAATGAAGGTGTAAGCAGTATCTACAGTTATGTGTTGTTAAATAAAATCTATATATTATCTACCTTTGTTTGCCTAGACATTAAATATTAATCATAATTTGTCACTTTCCTCTTCTGTGTGATACAGAAGGCACAGGTGACCTACATGGACTGAAAGTATTGGGGAAGAGCTTTGATCATCAGTTTGTTTATTTTTGCCATTGCGATAGACATTTGTGGCATAAACCTTGACGGTCCATTTGGAGCTACAGGGTTCCACTCATTCTAAAGCAAGCAGGAACAGGGAACTTTGCCAAAGTTATGGTCTCTAAAAGACTATTGGAAAATGGACAGCATGGAGTCATTTTACCTAGCCTGATCATATCATCCTCCCTTTGGTGTGGAGAAAAATTTTCATGAAGCCACATGGATAGTCAATTGTCCTATGAAAACACTATCAACCCCATCAGGAAAATAAAAATTAATATCATAATGAAATAGTTTATACTCACCAGGTAGCAAGCATTAAAAATTAGGACAAGTGATGGTGAAGAGAGGGAGGAATGAAATTCATAAGCAAACAGTTAATGGGAAAATCAGCAGGAGCAACCACAGTCGATATTCACAACACTTAAGCAGCATGTCAGGCATTAACTCTTCAGCTACTGAATCATGGGAAAGCAAGTCTCTAATGGCCAGGAGGCAGTTAGGTGAAGTGATCACCTTGTACTGGTTTGCCAGAAACTTCTTCTGGTTTAAAACTGAATGTCCTATGTCCTAGAAACCCTCTCAGTCCTGGGAAATTCAGGATAGCTTGGCTCTGTGACTCTGTGGCCATAGATACTACAAGGGGTTCTCAGGGGCTCAGGGAAGCAGATATGTATCAAGTGCGGAATTATGTCAATATTTAAAAAAATGGGTTAAGCCATACTGATATTTATGGACTAAACTTTTTTTTTTTTTTTAAATTGGGGATTACTCTACAACTGAGCTATATCCCCAGCCCTTTTTATTTTATCTTGAGATGGGATCTTATTAATCTACCCACTTGTGATCCTCCTGTCTCAGACTCCCACTCAACTGGGATTATGGATGTATACCCTGGCACATACTCCTGAGAATACAACTTTCTAATGTCTTCTGTGATTTAATAAGTGTGCACAAAGCATTTCAGTTGCATATTGAAATATGGTGGTTGTCTGGAAGGAAAGTGTTGGTGGGGTTGATTTAGTTGTTTAGCTATTTACTTTTTTCATGAAATATCAATTTATTTGAAAGAACAACTGACAGAAAGACTATACTTATTCAGATTTGGGAATGTGACAGACAAATTCTTTAAAATGGATGAAATAAGTCCATAAGTTCATAGAAAACAATTGGCAGTTTTAGTTGCTTACAATAAATTTGAATCATAAATTAGAATTTTGGAATACTTGCATGAGCTACTGTGAGTGTGAGAATTCTTCAATATCTAAGACTTTTCTGTTGACATTAGAAGTGCTATTATAATAAATATGATTTCTGATATTTTATAATAAAATTTGTGAAAATTTGGAGAATCTGCATAACTTAGTGAATCAATATCTTTTCCAAATGAACAATGCATGTTGTTAAGAGATCATGTATGCGATACCTTCAAAGTACAAAATAGATCAATGGATATTTTCATAACAGAATAGGCAAAGTTCATTAATATGGTTTCCAATTCAAAATAATCTTTATGAAACTACTTTTAATACTAGTTTTTATATAAAACCAAATGTCCATAATAATCTGGAGGGATTACAAAAAATTCCTACCTTTTCCAATTTCATTCATTTTTTTCCCCCAATTTCATTCTTATACAAGGTAGGAGTTTCTTATAATACTTGAACCAAAATATTATAGAGTAATTAATTAAATGCAAAAGACATAAAACTCAAACCCTTAAATTAGGTCAAGCATGAATGAAAATTGGAGAAATGTAAAACATAAAATAACCATTTTTTTTGCTTGAAAATATACTTATTTTTAAATTACATTATATCATTTTATAATGGGTTATTATGTAAGAATAGATATTTAAAAGTATTCTTACTAAATATGCGAGATACAGCAAATATCAATAGATAAAACCCCCTTACACAAAAACTTCTTGGGTCTTCAATCATTTTTAAGTGAAAAGCGATCCTCAGATTAAGACCTGAAGAGAAGCCTGTTCTTGTTGTGGCAGGCGGAGTCTGGCATGTGCTCCTTTTTCAGCTCTCCTCAATCCTGGTAAAAGCCAGAGCCTCAAGGCAGCCCATGGGGCCCTTCTGCTTTAGGCCTTTTTTTTTTAGCATTTTATTTTTACATTTTTATTTGTTCATTATAGTTATATATGACAGTAGAGTCTATCTTGATACATTTATGCAAACATGGAGTCTATCTTATGCTACTCAGGATCCCAGTCTTGTGGATGTACACGATGGCGAGATTCCCTGTGATGTATTCTCATATGTACATAGGAAAGCTATGTCTTTCTTTTCCAACACGCCACTTCAAGTTGCTCCAGATACCTTACTACCCCTCAGAATAGACCAACTTATCTGGCCTCAGAGCTTTCCCAATTCTTCCCTCTGCCCTGAGCCTCTTCCCGCAGATCTTTATCTTTTCATTTCATTTCTTGGTTATGCAAATATTACCTTAAGGGAGTCCTTCTCTATTCTACTTTCTTAAATATTCACTATGGCAATTCTAATTAGTTGATAATATGCTTTAGATTTTTATTTTAACTTGATTATCGTCTGTTTCTGCTATTAACACTCGACTTTTTTCCCCCCACAACAGTTTCCCTTTATTCTGGATAACAGAGGCGCATTAGTGAAATGATCTTTGCACAAAGAGTCTTCACAATTGCATAATAATTTATAACACAACTCTATGTCCAAAGAGCAGTTTCAAAAACTCTGTTAGCAACCAAGTAGGAATTAAAGCAGAAAAACGACTCTGTCTGTCCTGGTTAAAATGGTTATCTTGCTCACAAGGCTCTTTTGTCCACAGCCCTTATCATCTTTAAAAAAAATACATTGTGGCAAAATTTATGTTACGTAAATTTTTGAATGGCCAGTTCAACACTGCCACTTTCTTATGTCATGGACTTTGTCATAGCCACTGATTGAGCTACAGGATCTAGAATGTGCCAGGCACATGGCATATGTCTGTTGTATGAAAAAAATAAATGCCTTGTCTTAATGCCTTAGAGGTAACTGGGTAACTATAGTAGCTTCATCCATCCCCTACCTTGCAGCTCAAAGTTGGAGGACCTCCTTCAAGGAGATTTCTTTTTTGAGAGAATTTCTTTATACATGAAATAAAGTTGGAGAAAGAGTCCTTTGTACCAGGCTGGTAGGATGGTCCCAGGTCAGGGTCTTTACGGGATTCCTATTTAACAAATGAGACCTTGAAATACCTTAGTCCTGGACCTGATTCAGGGTCTATTTTGAGGCTAAGTTCCCACTAGTAACACACCATTTTATACTTGAACTCTATTCTATATTGAGGAACTCACTTGACAGACATAGCAAGGCAGAGAGAGTATATCAATCCCTACAGTCTGTTGCTTTTCCTGAGTTCTCTTAATGGATATCATCCTTATGTTGTGAAAAGCTTTCCCTCGTCCAACTTTTTTGGTGGGTTAGATACTGTGAATTTTTACAACTACCAGAGAAGATAACAAAAATTCAACTCCACTAAGATTTTGTCTGTGTATAGGTCAGATCCTGTTTTGCACACAGGGAACTTTTCTTATGATAAAGCAGAAAGCATATAATGGTCTATCTTTTTTTTTCTTCTTATAATACTGTGACCATAAGGTTCTTCCTACCTTTCCTCTTATTCCATTAATTTGTTTAAGAAAGATTGAAAGTGTAACACATTTATTTGAGATATATCAAAAGGAGATATGTTTTCATAAGAGTTAAGTGAAAAGAGAAAACTTTAGAAATAAGATTACTTTTTAAAAACCAACGAGAGGTTGGGGGATTGTGGTTCAGTGGTATAGCACTTGCTTAGCATGTTCAAGGTCCAGGGTTGAGTCCTTTGCACAGAAAAAGAATTATATTTTCAAAGACAAGCTTATAAGCAAGGAATTAATCATAGTAAAACACATTTTGAAAGATGTATCCATTATGATAGTCTCTGTATTATTTCATCATTTCACAGTAATAATATCTTTTACTTTCAGGATAATGTTATTAAGATCTTAGAATGAAGGCTGGGATTGTGGCTTAGTGGTTGAGTGCTTGCCTTGCACATGTGAGGTCCTGAGTTCGATCCTCAGCACAACATAAAAGTAAATAAATAAAATAAAGGTATTGTATAGATGGACATCTACAATTAACTAAAATATATATTTAAAAAAAGATCATAGAATGAATCATTTAAAAATGAATTTTAATATATTCTTTCCTCAAATCCTCAAATCATTCTGAGGTAAAGACAAATTCACAACCACTTGTAAATAAAGAAACTGAGACTTAGAGCATTAAATGTGTCCAAGATAATACAGGTGGTAAAATAACTGGGAACATCAAAATTTAATTTCAAGTCTTCTGATTTCTAATCCAGTGCTTTTTCTTTTTTACTATTACACTTTCTGTTAAACGATTCTGATATATCAAGGCATGTGTAAGAATTGTTTTTTACTTTGGTTAATTAAGTGCATGTTGATTTAATACTCACATAATAATTGGCTTATCATATTTAGCCAATACCAGGGGATATAAATACAGTAAAAAAATTATAAAGTACCATTCAAAGAAAACTATTTGTTTCTAAAAATCCAATTTCAATAGGAGGCCAAAAGGAAATAAATATTATCAAAGAAATAGAGGACTGAAGGAAAGCAAAATTTGGATGAGTGCACACAATGAGATATGAGATAGTATCATATAAAACTTATGGCATCTTTTAGAATCTGTTAAAAGCCACAACATAAATAGTAGAGAGAATGGAAGTCTCTTCAAATATCTACCCCGTCTCATCATAACAATATCTCCTAGATACCCAGAATGGCAATTATTTTATCCAAGCAAAGCACTTTTCTCTGTTGTCAAACATTAGTGAGAAACATAGGCAGAGTGAGGCAGAGAGAGGAAAGCATGAGGGAATATATTTATACTGATTTTAAAATGCAGAGTGTAATAATAGCTATTAATTGTACTAAAAAACACTAATTAGATTTGCATTTAGTTTTGAAAGCAGCAACATTTTCTGTGATTTCTCAGTCATTTAAAAATGAAAATATAGGAACCCGAGAAAGTGATTTGATTAAAACTCTTTAATTTCAACATTGGTAATTATCACAATAACTTTTTATTGCAATACCTTTGAATACTGGTTGTCTATTTAATTTATGATGCATGTCACTGATATACCTCACTGCTAGAAGATGATATGATAATGTACATATCATTTGTGCTTACTGATGTATGAATTAAACATTGGTATAAAAGATGCTCTTCACAGTCATGTAAGTGTTAATTAAACAGGTAAGTATAAAAACACTTCCTTTGAACAACTTTTAATTTAAGCAGTTAAAAAATAAGTCATACATCAAGATGTTCTGATTCAGGTGTTTTGGGTAGAAGAAAATGACTCTGGCAGGTCCCCTCCAACCCCCCACCCAGTCATCAAATGGGTGTCTGCTTTTGAGTCAGGTATTTTGACACAAACTTTGATTATAATAAGGTAATACTGAAAGATTACTCACAGAAATATTACTCATAAGTCAATGGGATGACGAGGCTGCCATGAAACACTAGTATAATTTTTAACTGCTTTAAAAAAATACAGTGTAAAGAAAGAGGAGAGACACTTGCTGGTAGTGAGTGTGTGTGTGAGTTTTACTGTCTTCATCAGAGGGCTGTGTCCTTGGCAGATGGAGAGCCACCAGCTTTGTGAGAAGATTTCAACCATGAGAATTAAGTTGGTTCTGAAAGTCATGGGGAGGTTTAGTCAAAGGAGACAAAGAAAGATCAATGATTGTACCTGTTCCTTTTAGTTTCTTTTTTTTTTCCCCCCTGGGAAAGACATTGGCTTGTTGGTGTCCTTGCTATACTGTTTAGTAAATATTTCAAATTTCAGCACTTGCCTTTGTCTAATGCTGAGTATCATCCTTAAGTGAACCAAAGTCCATTATAATCAGTGAGCTCTTTTTTAAAAAAATGAACTAGTAAAAGACTCTCCATTTAGAAGAATTCATTTTTCATAAAAGGCAGCAGGGATTATGAATTTTATGTATACATAAATATGTAAAGTCTGTATTTTTATAGACATTTATATTAAAACCAGGAATAAAATAAAATCAAGACTCATTTTTAATTTGACAGTCATATAAGGAGTTGAGTGTAAAACTTCAACTGGTGCCATATTTTTAATATGATTTATTTAAGGGAGATTTGTATCCCCTGGGCACCTGTTTTTTAATTAAACTTTTGTTGGATGATCTGTTTATTGGAAATATACATGATAAAATCAAGTGAAGTTTAAATGTCTAGGCTCCTGAACTTGAATATTGTCTCAACCTCAAAATACTATAAAAATAAAAATAAAATTGGGCTCTTAGAAATATTCAAAAACATCTTGACTGTTAAGCAGTTGGTCTGTTTTCATGTGTCTTGAAGTTAGGACACAGTGGTTATAGCTACACACCAGTCATCAGGAAGGATAGGTGCTAACATTCATATATCATTCTTCCTCTTTGTACTCTTTCTTAAAAGATGAATGTTAACTCTCTTTTTGAAATTTTTTTGTGTGTGTGGTGCTAGGGATTGAACCCAGGGCCTTGCTCATGCTAAGCATGTACTCTACCATTAAGCTGCACCAATAGCCCAGGTTAGAGTTAGTTCTTGATCACAGAATTTTCCAAATGAAAATGACTGCATTTTTGTCCTTTAAAAATGAGATTTAAAATATTATGAAGTTGAAATCTAGGTATACACCTGTTATCCCAGCTATTGAGGAGGCTGAGCAGGAGGATGGGGAATTAAGAGTCCAGTTTGGGCAACCCAGTGAGATTTTGTCTTAAAAACATAAAAAATTAAAAAATGTACAATGTCTTTTATTATTAATGGTATTTATGCCTTCTAATTAAGACAGAGGAAGATCACTAATGAAATAGTGTAAAGTATAAACAGAGGATGGTTTATAAATTTGCAGACTGAATTTTGTTTCCTTTGCTTCTGTACAGTATTTCATTTAATGATGAAAACAATTCCCCCCACTACTTCTTATAAAATGTTCCAATAAAATTCATAGGGTAAATAGTATGCTTCTTTTTTCAACTTTTGGTCTGTTAGTGACCATGGCCTTGCCATATTTCATGCTTGCTCTTTGGAGTCCTGATGCTATAACTGACCTACACCTGGGATGCCTTATCTTGCTCTCACTAAAGTGGTGATCTAACTAGCCCAGCTCCTCAGTATAATTCAGCTTGAAATCTTGGTTATGGCCATGCTAAAATCTGAGCTTATGACTTAGGCTTATTTTGTCTTCACTGCCACATTAAAAGTAGGTTTGAAAATTGAGCAGTATTGGACATAAATTTATAAAAATGAAAATTGCACCTATGTGAAGAAAACCATAAAATCTACTGAAGTCTGTTAACCTATATGAAACACATCATGCTATTGAGTGGGAAGACTTAATTATATAACATCTATTATACCAAATTAATGCATACATTTAATGTGATTCTAATTAGAATCTTAATGAGGTTATATTTTTAAAATAAACTGGGTAAAATAATATTAATTACTTAAATATGAAAGAATGAACTCAAAGGGTAGCCAAAAAGTTAGAAAAGATGAACAATGGGAATAAATTTGTTTTAATAGATTTCAAAATTTTAACTAAATAAAAATTTTAAAATAAACAAATAAATTTAAAATATTGAGTCAATTATCAACAAATACTATAGAACTAGTTGGCTGCTACTAGACATATATATTGGAAGAATAAAATAAAGTACTTAAACCAATATACAGGAATTTAATATATGGCAATTATCTGGAAACAAATGTTTGATTCAGTAAATTGTATTAACACAGCTAGCCACTCATTTGAAAGAAAGTAAAAATGGGCCTTTCAATCCTTTTACCCTATACAAGTTATAAATTCCCACAGAAATAAGGGATTTTGCATTATGAATCCATTGAAATAAGACACTAATTCTCTGCTAGTTGAGTTTAATTTTTCCAAAAGTAAAGATAAACCATATTACTCACCTCTGCAAAAATAAAGCCACAGAAAACTGTGTCCAGGTTTCTAACACTGATTACCTTGATAGGGATGTGATGATTTATAGGAAAGTAGAGGAAAGACCAGAAAAACACAAATAAATATATAAAAAAAAACCAAATAGAGTTGTTCACAGTGAAAATAGCCTGTATGATGTAGAAGTGTGTGTGTGTATAAAGTCACAAAGAGAATTGTGAGGGAAGTGACTAAATTATTAATGGTGGTCATTGTAGTGTGGTGAAATTTCTAATGATCTTTGCTTCCTTTTATATATTGATTAAATTTCATTTCACAACATGTATAATATTTATAAATGGGTATCCAGAACAACAGGTGTTGTTTTTCTGAACTGGGGGGTGGAGGGAACCAAATCTCAGGGATAAGAAGAGGGAAAGGGAAAGATTTTTACATGTGCAACAAGAAGAAGGTATGAGGTTACTGTGTAATGCAGCAAGTGCTGATATTGTGTCTTCCAAAATTCATTGACATGCTAAGAAAATTCCAGTTTGGTATAGAATATGATGGTTTTATTTGTTTTCATTAAATTTTGGCAGTGTTTATAAGGGAAAAGGGATGAACCTGTAACAAAAGAAGGTTGACTCTTAACTATGATGGCTTTCTACTGTGCCTGCTAAACTTGGTCTCTCCTTCCCACTCTTCCTTTTCCTGTGTGGTTCTGGGTTAGAGTTGCTGCAAGAAAAATGTAAATGAGATTTGAACTACAAAGGTGGGGTAGCTATCATTGTGTTCTGGAAGTCACCTTGATTATAGGTAGAGAGGAACATGCACAAGTGCCAGTGGGTTTTACCATGCCTTTGCTTTTCCAGTGGCGTGTCAGCATTGATTGCTGACTGCCAGTCCTATGGAGAAAGTACCCCTTCAGAATTAAGACCAAATGGTTCAACTGAGAAATCTCCAAAGCAATAGCCATAAAGAACAAACAACTGCTCATGGACTTCTACACCATTGATTTTCATGGGAAGTACTTGGAAGTTCTGATTTGTTTGTCTGTACCAGGGGTGAGAAATTTTTTTTTACTTTTAATTCTCCAGAGTCTTTTATAAACATATAAAAGCTAATTTTTATAGTGAATTATTTATTCCATATTTTCATAGTGGTTGTGCTTTTCTGAGCAGATCCCAGTACAGAATTTGGTCCTGGGAGATGGAGGGCTCTCATAAGCAAATCCTCAGTCATAAGCCATTGGCTAATGGCTTATGGGAGGTAGAAGCATCTTGGAAGAGATTATTTAGGAAGCTGAAGGAACCTTGAGTAGACTCTTGTTAAGAGGTTGCAGAGTGGCTGGAAACGTAGCTCAGCGCTAGAGTGCTTGCCTAGCATGTATGAGGCTCTGGGTTCCACCCCCAGCACTGGTGGGAAAAAGGAGCTTGAACATGAAAGACGTAAGTGAAGGCTGGAGACAAAGGATTCTTCTATAACAGTGGAAGATTTGGCAACAGAGAGTAATGCAGAAAATAGAAAATGTGCCTAAGGAATTTCAGAGCCTGACTGAGAAGATTTAGACATTACCAAATAATTTTTAAGCTGGCGATAAAAAAAAAAAACTGGGATGAAAGATACGATCTCAAAGAGAAGTTGTTTTTGAATAGAACTTAGAGAAATTTAAGGAACAATTTTTAAGGAAAATTAGAGGAAAAATGAAGTCAGGACTTTTTTTTTTAAATTTTGCTAAAAAATAAAATTGCTTCACATGTTCAGCCTCTCCCAACAGACTGGCAGACAGTGATGACACCAAGGCATATTCAAATCAATCAAATCCAGGGTGGTTGACAAATAAAGCATAGACTTGGGTTAAAACTGTCAATGGTTTACCTGTAAGACACTTTACTGTGATTTCAGGAAATTGTACGTGTGTGCTTAATGGGGTTTCTAAGAATACGAGATGTCATTTGAGCTAAAAATAGGACCCTTACGAATTCTAAAGAGTGTGAATTTTAGATATTTTCAACTAGATAATAAGGACTTCTAAGTACTTATGATAATTTTCTTATGGATTTTATTGCTTAGGTCTTGTATTTTTAAAAAGAAAGTGGAAGGCAAATTTTTTTTTGAATGGAGTGGATTATAATTTGTCACACAGGTAACCCACAAAGCTTTTAAAGGACCTACATAAACTTTGACTGAAAAACACAGATATTACAAAATGAGAAGAAAAATTTTGCATCCCTCACTTTCTGGGGGCAAGATGAAGAACGTTACTTAGTTACAAGGATGACTCATCTCATGGAGAAGGAAGGATGAATCAGAGGGCAGAATCAAGTTCCCAGAATGAGCAGCCAAAAGCTCCAAAGAATCATTTCTAGGTAACAAGATTATGCCACAATCTGAAATCTGGTGGTACATGCCAAGATGGATTTCAGAACTTCTGTGAACCTACTTCATACCTCCATTTTTTCTCCTTGTGAAAGAGAGTAATATTTTCAGTCATCCTATACCTTTTCCCTGTGGTGTGGGGAGTGTCTGTAGCAGATAAATTGTCTCTTTAATTAATAGATCTTCAGATTTATAGGTTATGTCCTTGAAGAGGGAAACCTCAGGAAACATAGCATATCTGCAATTGGACCTGATCTAAATAACAATCTATGGGACCTGCATCCTGATCCTGATGCCATAGTAGGATGGGAATGTTGGGAGACTTGAACCAGAGTGAGTAGGAAAGCATAAATTTTAGTAGTCACAGGGTAGACAGATAATAAAAGATTGTCCTTGTGATTTCTATTTTTCTTTATACCCACATCCTTCTCTTCTTGTCTATTATATTCAAGTTTAATTTCCCTCCTCTTGAATCTGGGCTGATGTTAGCGACTTGCTTGACCAATAAAATGTGGTGAATGGGATATTTGAGGCTAGGCCATAAGAAACTTGACAGCTTCTGCCATGTTCTGTTGTAATGCTTGCTTATGAGATCATCCCTCTTGGAATGTGTTGAGAAGCCCAACACATTGCAGAAAGGCCACTTGTAGGCATTCTAGTTGAATGCTCCAAATGAGATGCCCCAAAGACCTAGCATTAATTGCCATCTTGGATAAGTGGTTCAGTTGAGCTTTGGCCTCTATTTTGCTCCAATTGCATGAGATATCTCAGATAAAAAGCTCCCACAAAAGTCCGGTCAATACATAGAATCATGAAAGACCATGATAGATTTCTTTCAGTCACAAGGTTTTGTGATGGTTTGTTATGAGCAGAAAAATAACCAAAGCAATGACAATTTTCACACTTTATGCATTTCTTTCCCTCCACATGAAAGACCTTGTTTTGAGACCTTTCTGGCATCCCACCAGCTATTTCACCTGGCCTCTCTTTCAATACTCCTAATAAAATTCATTCATTCTCTCTACTCATTTCTGACTCTCTACCATGCACTTCAGATATAGTTTGTGTCATGTTTATTTGATTTTAAAAATCCTTGTTTCAGTGTCAAGGGATATATCCTTTGCTTTTTCGATTCAGTTACAAATTTTGTAAGGCAGACTCAGTGTTCTCACCCCTCATTTCTGGAATGTTTTCAAATAGAAAGATGAGGCTTTTTTTAATTTTTAAGTTTTTTTTTTTTTTTTTTTTTTTTTTTTTTTTTTTTAACTCTTTGTGGTCTTAGGAGACTTACTAATAGTATGAACTCTTAATTACCACAGGAAATCTTCTGTTCTATACCACATTAATAGTTTGGAAAACTGGGAACTCTTGATTTGTCTTGAGTTGTCACTAACCCTTTTTCTTATTTTTCCCTGATCCTGTCCTGACTTGGCCTATTGACTGATTTTTCTCATTCTCCAGTATTTGGCCCTGGTAATTTTTTCCAATATGCCTAGATTTTTCCTGTCATAAAATCTTTGCATTTGAGTTTCCTTGAACCCCAAATTCTGTTAAATAAAAATTCATGGAATGTATGATTGCCTGTTTCCCTCATATCTTCCTGCACTGAGTTAAAATGTTATGCCCTCTGAGACCTCTCTGGCCATCTACTTCAAAGCAGCTCCAAATTCCACTCTTATCAACATCCTAATATTTGAATTTATTTCCTCCATAGCATTCATAATCACATGGAATTGTTACCCTTGCTTGTTTATTCCATATTCCCCCTTGATCTTGTTTGTCTTCTTTCACTGTCATGTGAAGTCCAAGAAAAAAGAATGTTTTAATGGTTTGTTTCAGTTATTGCTGGAGTCTCAAAATATTGCAGAGTGCCAAACTATAGGAACATAGCAAGCATTCAATAAATATTCATGGAATGTATGATTGAACTCTCATATTCTTCTTCCACCAGCATAGAATGGGCCATAGGAACCAGCGCACCCTACGAGCTCCTGGTGCTGTGCTCTGGGGAACTGCTGTGACATGGTACCAAAACGGACCAGGCTGGTGGCAGCAGTATAATGGTAAAATAGCCTACTTTAACAAGTTTGAAAAACTTTAACTCACTCTATAAGATTGAATAAAAATATTGAAATACTAGCTTTCCTATTCATATTTGTGTGCTTAACATCTGTCTTTATGCTTCAGCAGGCAAGAATTGGGAAGACTGTCAAAATGAAAATTTTTATCTTAAATTATTACATTGCAAGTGGAACAAGGTTTAAAATTTTAAAGATAAGTCCTTTCATTAGTTTAAACTATAGGCAGAATATTTGCTTTCCTCTCACTTAAATATATTTAGTGGCTTAAATAATGGGACCAGTTGTTAATCTTGTTTGGTGTCATTTAGGTAATTTTCTCTCTTACTGTGTAAGATTACAGATTCTGCAGGAATTATATAGTTTTTTAAGCTTCTGCAAAGAGAATTGCCTATAAAAACTTGTAATTTTTTCATTCTTTAAAAGTGTGAAATTGGAGACTTTTAGGGGTTAACTACACCACATTCTTTACCTACAGACATGTAGAGGGTTACATTTTCTCTCCAACTTCCAGTTGGGAGGAGCCATGTAACTAGTTTGGGCCAATGGGCTGTGAGAAGAAGAGACATAATTTCATCCTGAAATCACTGGTTTGGGACCCTGCAGTCTCTCTTCCCCTTCTACTGTGTCTCAGGAGGCTGCATATTCCAGATGGTACAGTCATAATGTGGCAGAACCTCCATAAAAAGGCTCCCTAAGTGACTCTCTAGTGGCCTATATGGAATATGCAGCATAAGTCCCTGAGCCATGGCATCCCTAAATGACAGTTTGTAGACCTATTTTGGGTTCATGGCATGGGCAAGAAATTATGGTGTTTGGTCACTGATATTTTGTGGTTGGTAGTTACTGCATTATAGTTAATCCTAAGTGTGTAATATAGTTGAGAAATGAGAACTGGGGTTGATTTTTATTAGCTTATCTCTAGTAGAAGAGATTTATAAATATTTAAGGAATTACTTTAAACTGTCTCACAAATTTCCTTTTTAAAGAAGAAATTTGTGCAATGTGTGTTTCTGTTTAATGAAAGGGAATACTTGGGATGTATTCCTGATTTTTCTTGGTAGTGATGAAAATAAAATGATATACGGAGGCTCCTGGTTATGGTGTTATAGATACCTTGATTTGTGGATACAGAGGGGAAAGCTCTAGGTATTCTGTGGATTTAATTCACAAAACCATCTTTTATTTCCACTTAAAAAGTAGCTCAGCTAAAACCACTTGTTATTTTTTCAGCTTTCATTTTGCTATTGAAATTAGCATTTTTATTACCACAAATTATTCTTGTTTGCTAATTCCAAAGATGTCCATAAGCCAGATCAGCCTCCTAAGCTGTTAGACTTTGAAAGAGAAGAGTAAATCAACGGGCGGATAAGACCATATATCATATTAAACACAGGAATTCACCACAAAATCATTACACTAAAAAGCGACAATTTTGATTGATTAAAATGGTATGGGCTGGATAGTGTTAAATCACTGTGAATGATGTGACATTATAATTTTACATATCATATTTCTGCCAAGACAATGAAGGTAAAAGGCATTGTCATCAGATGATAACAGACAATAAGAAGAATCCTGATGTTAGATTTATTACCTGGTTTAGATTTAGAAAGAAGTAATTCTTGGCCTGTTCCACTTATCAAATGACTGTAAATTCAGTGATGATGTAAAATTCTAAGGCAGAGCCACTTATGGGTTTGACAAAGTACCAGCTATAAAGTATTTATTGTTCTCAGTGGTTCTGCCTTCCACACTTAAATATTTATCAGAAACATAAGCCTCTCTGATAAATGTTACTGATCTTTGTGGCAAGGCTTTTTTTTTTAACATTTAGATTTTTCATCAGAAATCATGTCTACATTTTTTATGTTAATAATATTAAAATCATAATCTGAAAGTGCAATATGTGAGTTCTTACTTTTTACTCCTTTTAACTTCTGCGTAAGATTTTTGAGATAGACTTCATAGTACAGAAATGAGGATGACGATGTTTCATTATTGACCTAGAGGAGGTCTAATTTTTGGAATGTTTTACATCTATCTAAGTTAGCCAAGATTTTAGTTGGTGATGGTTTCTAGGTACAGTCTGGGAAAGTTTATGTGTCCACAAGTACTTAGATGTTAGTTTTAATGCCCCCTACATCCATGTCCTATGTATGAAGAGCTCAGGGTCAAGCTGTTTTTTCCCTGTTGGTGCATGGGAGTCCTGTTTGGTAGTATAACACATTGGACCAAGGAATAGCACTGAGTCAGAGGAAGCAGATTATGTGCTGAGCCATAATCTGTAGACTGGCATGTACTGAACGGCCCAAGAACCCTGGGAAACAGGGTTGTTCTGCACAGAAGACAGGTAAATGGATTTGGTTAGATCTTCTCAGTAGGGCATTCAAATATGAGACAAACAGTGAAGTCATTCAGAAGCATAAAGCATACAGAACCAGATAAAGAAGACAATAGTAGACTCTACAAGGTTGCCAAAGCCACCACATGCAAATCACAGGCTGATGGAAGAGCCTGAGAGCACTGAGTAATGATTGGAGAAGTAGACATTGCAGAAGCTACAAGTCCTGAACCATCAGGGAATGGAAAACTGACACCAAAGGCAGGTGAGGTTGGTAGAGTAAAGCTGTTGAAAAATATTTTTTAATTCCTTTGTTCCTTGGGTAGCCTTACAGGAAACAAATCATGTTAAGCTGCCCCCCTCTTCTCAAGCTTCAAATAGTTGAACACAGCTAAGAAAATATAATGAATTCATAAGATCATGGAATTTCAATGCTGCCAGACTACTTAGAGATATCTTGCCCAAATATTTCCTACTTATTTTTACTATGAAGAATTTCAATGCTGTAAAGGATAACCAAGGGAGTCAAGCCTCTTACCCTGCTTTACTAGCTGAGCATGTGTTGTGTCCATAGACTTTGTATGATCACACATGCCTTTAGTATTTGTTTCTCTGGCCACAGGACAAAGCAGGAACTCAATAAATTCTTTTAAATTCACTATTTAAAATACTCATGGAGGGTCTGGGGCTGTGGTTCAGCAGTGGAGTGCTTGCCTTGCATGCATGAGGCACTAGGTTCCATTCTTAGCAGCACATAAAAATAAATAGGTAAAATGAATGTATTGTGTCCATCTATAACCAAAAATATTTTTTAAAAAATCATCATGGTAAAATCTTAAGGCATTTTATAGTTTAGATTTATTTGAGGCTGGTTAATTCTAAATCATTAAAAATGAGAATAAGGTAAAATTGAGATGCTGACTCTCTTTGAACCCTACCCAGTGCATTTTGTTAACATTTTCTCTTCTGCACACCACATATACAACACACCTTCATACAAATAATTAAAAGGAATTATTGACCTAGTTTCATTAGGAATGTAAGTGAATTAAAGAGATCTTTATATTCATCAAAATGGTCCCAGGAAATTCATTGCAGAAGGCTGGCATTTGGGGTTCAAAAATTGCATAGGAAATGGGACAATGACAGCATCTTACTAATTTACAGTTAGGTCTCCACACCTGCTTAGATTCATGGATTAAAAATGAAGAAGTTTTCGTGTTCTGGAACATTTTCTGATTCAAGGACAAGGAATGTTAGTACGAAGCTAAGTTCTCTGACCCTCTAATAATTTATAGGAAGCTTTCAGTGTCACTCTCATTTTCTTGAATATCAAAGGCTAAAGAGTATTTTGAATAAATCAGAACTTTAAAGAAGCCTCTGGGAATTATTACAGATCTTTTGAGAAGAATATTTCATAGAAGGGAACAATTAGTTGAATTCAGGAATATTTCTTTAAGTTTGGCCACCTCTGTTTAAAAAAAAAGACAGCTATCAAAGTCCCATCTGCCACCCAATTTCGTTTTAACTTTTTGTTTTATTTTCCCTTGAGAAAAACCCTTCAAAGCTAGAATAAATAATTCTCCAAGACAGCACATAGCAAAGGGAGAATGCTAGTTCTAATCTTCATCTGATTTTGCCTTAGAATTGTAAAGACAAATCTTTAGTTTTTAATTGATTGTGAATTATGGATTATAACAGAGGGTTGAATTTCTTTTGCTAAGGAAGTTTCCTACTTTAAATTTCCTATAAAAGGACTTCTGAGATTTGAGATGATTTATGAGACATTATTAAAGGACTGGGTTTAGGAAAGAGAGAAATCCAGCAATTTCCAGACCTGTCTGATTTGGAAGAGTGGGAAGAGCAGGCAAGGCCATGGGCAGATGCAAGGGCACAATCTGACCATTCACAAGATTGCTCATTGTGCCACATGGGCTTGTTTGCCTTCTGTATGACACAGCAGGATATTTTTTCTTTTTTCTGCAAATCCTGGAACAAAGTGCTAAAGAAAGCAAAGTCAAGAAAAGTTTGGAATCTTTATTCATGTGAAATAAGGTCTGATGAAGATCCTATAAATAGGCAACCTTTATATCACACACTGAACACCATAAAAAACTTTTCAAGTATCTTCTAAGGAGGATCTTGAAATTGTCTTGCTGGCCTTGAGAGGGGAGTGCTGTGCACTCCTGAGAAGAGATCAAATCATCTGGATATCCTTATAACAACAACAAAAAAGGACTCCAGGGACTTCGACTATCCTAATCTCACAGAAGTTCAGATTTAAAAAGTTGTTCTTCTCTAGTTTGATACTGTTCATTCTGCATCAGCTAGGTAATTCACTCTGCTTGATCTACAGTTGCCCTCAAGCTTCCGGAGATGGATTTGTAGGGTCATGTTTAGAGTGAATGACATGCCACATAAAGCTCCTTGAGGGAGTGTTGGTGTCCACAAGGTGTGCATTACAACTGTGGACTTGCCACAGCTTCACCAAGCAGCAGTACAAGGACAAATAGGATGGTTAAGTTGAAATTCCAACTAAAAATTGGTTCTTCAATTAGCTTCTTAATTGTGTATGCTTGATATTCATTTATCATTGCTTCTTAAAATTGAGATTGTTTTGTAAATGCATTTTGAAAGTATTTTATCATTTAATACTCCCATTTTTAATAATTTTAAACTTCCAGGTCTTTTTGGTCACATTTTACATCTCTAAATAACCTAAGATAAATATAGGAATATTGTTTTTATCATAGACCACATGTTTGAGCTGGGTCAGGGGTGGAAATCACTTCAAGATACATAGACAAAAGGACTAAATCACACAGTTGATAGACTAAAACTTCCCATACACAAAATGTGTTATAGGAGGCTAAGTATAATACAGTATAATGATTTCTGTGTTTTTGCTAAATCTGTAAGCTTCAGTGAAAACATTGGTGCCTACATATGCAGAAAAATATGTGTACATTTCTATAGATTAAGTTTGTATATCTTAGATTTCTACAATTCAGGTTCAGCATGTATTTTTCTTTATTGTATGCATACCTTTTTCTATAAATAGCATAAACAAAGCCTGATATGAGTTTTCCAATTTTTCTTAACTATAGAAACTGGTTAATATATAGCAAGATGTCAACTATGGCAAATATAATATCCCTTTTTTCCAAATGGGTAAACAACCCTTCTTAAAATTGGGGTCATGCCTATGTAGTTTTTACTAATTAAAAATGTAGGTGCTTCTCTAATTGGTTTCATAAGAAAATATCAATATCATGATAGTTGGGATTTTTGTGAAGTAAATTTTTAATGATCTTACCTAGTCTTTTCTTTCGTATGTGTGTGTCCTTAACTTTTTAATTATAGGATTTTTTTCTACCAGGGTTGATTTAAAGGCACTCAAATTATTTACCTTGAGAGGCATGTGACTTGCGCATTGGACTTAGGATTATGAATTATTACATCTGGTTGGTGGTGACCATTGTCCTGAGCAGTGGGGCTCTCACTGTGTTCCCTCAGAGCACTCTGAGGGTGGAAGCCTGGAGGGCAGACTCAACGCTACCCCACTGGGGTAAGCTACTTTTAATCTGCTCCATTGCTTAAGCTTCTAAAGAATAATTCATTTGAAAAAATAGTTTCACTAAAAAAAAAAAAAAAAAAGGGAAGCTCACTGGTATTAAGTATTACAATTTATTTTCAGAAAAAGGGCTCTCCTTCAGAGATTCTAGTGAGTCCTTATAGTAGAGAATATAGCAGTTTTATAGACTTATCACAGTTTGTGCTTGTGAGCTATTTCCCCAGATCTAGCATCTTATGTTAGGTAGAATATACAACTACTCATGGAGATTTTTCAAGGGATTTGCTATCCTGTGATTTTCCCCAGGCCTGAAATTATTGCTCACATGTCACTTCCTTAAGACACTAAGTAAAGCAGTTACAATTTTAACTGTGCTTCAGCATTATGTTATATTAGTGGCATAGACTTATTAACAATAGTGCATTAGTTTTCTGTTGCTACTCTAACAAGTAACTATTAATTTAATACTTAAAAACAGTATAAGATTATTATCTTACAGTAGCGTATGTCAGAAATCTGGCACAGAATTCACCTAAAAGCAAGGTGTTGGGAGGCTGCATTTTCTTCTAAAGACCTCTGGGAGAATCAATTTCCTTTCCCTTTGCAGCTTCCAGAGGGTGTCAGTGTGGTTTCTTCCTTTTTTGGAGGATAAAGAAGATGCCTGCTGGGAGCCTTAGAGTCCCATCTCCCAGCAGCGGGATGCTCTGGCCTCCTTATCTTGAAAGCCAGCAGCATTTTGGGCATCTGCTCCACTTTTAGGGACTCTTGTGATTACATTTTACTCACCTGGATAATTCAGCCTAACCTCCCTATTTTAAGGTCAGCTGATTAGCAAACTTCATTCCATCTGCAACCTTAATTCCCCTTTGCCATATAATTTGGTTCATAGGTTCTGGGGATCAGCATGCGGTGGGGAGGTATTATGCCTACCACAAATGATTTATTTATCACTTTCCTTTGGTTATTAGAAATCATTTCAACTGTCAGCGTTATTTGCTATTCTTTCCTCTTCATTCAAAAGTGGAATCCTAAGTAATTTCCCTTTGGACATAAAACTCTATGATTCTATCCCGTTGCTTCGGTTGTTCTACTGAGAGCAGAAACTTCAAATCCAGGGCCTGTCGTCTTCTAGGCGTCCTCATGGACATCATGCTCTTTCCTGGGTGAATTGCAAAAGGGAGCCTCCAGTGGGTGGAGCAACTAGAAAGCATGCCAGGACTCCAGGATGGATTTCAGCACCAACCCTTTCACTCTTGTTTAACCTATACCCAGCAGTCCTCCTCCCTTGCCTTTTCTGCAGACTAAATTCCATGCTTCCAACCTCTGCCTCTTGCTCAATACTCTAAACTACCAAGGGCAACCTCTGTCATGTGAAGCTCCCTTGGGCTATATGATGAGCCAAGAGTACATTCTCTGGACCCTGTTCCCCTGGGATCTGGGTGACAATACAATCCACACTCTCTCATTATACAAAATGTGTTTTTAAATAAAACTTCACAAATTTCCAGTTACTTGAGATCATTCATGAAGAGTTATTAAAAGCAGTTTTACTTTATGAGAGGTCAAAAACATTAGGATTCATCTTCTATATATTCCTCCTTACGTTTAGGGTTGTAGGTTACTATCTTTTGTGTCTGTCCATGGGATCAGTTATTCAAAGAACCCAGATATGTCCAGGAGCCCTGGAGGTACGATCTCCTTAACTTCATTAGCTCGGAGTCCCAATTTCCCTGGAGAAAGTAGGGTGAGTTGCCTGACATTTTATTAAGACAAATTTTCTGGAATAAGGTTTACTCAAAGTAGAATTTCTCTGCTCTTAGATTTGTTAAGCTTCCTGGACATGTTGGGAGGAAATTCTGGATGGCTTGAAATCATCTTCTTATTCCACAAACTCTTCTGAAACCCAACATGTTCAGGAGGTGTCTAAGGAAGAGTACTGCAGGACAATTTTGAAAGGAGTGTTAGTATGCTAATTACAAACTTCATCTAGTTCCTGACATTTCTTTAAATGAAAAGCAATGAATTGATATTAGTTCCTTAAGAATTTTGAATTGCACAGAATGTACCATGTTATTAAACATTATTCTACTTGTTGGGGACATTTCTTAGATTTCTGTGTAGGAATATCGCCTTCCTAAAATTTAAGGTCTTTAGGGACAACCAGCCATGATAATTCAGGAAAACATTTGGTGTGTGATAATAAAAGACATCAAAGAATTTTAAAGATGAGATTCTGAAGCTACTCAAGATTCCTTTGGGCATGTGTGACAGAAATCCAATCCAAGTTACCATAAACAGAGAGTGAATGTGGTGGCTCTTATAATCAGAATAGTTCTTGCACTGGAAGGAACTGCTGGAGGAACTAGGACCTCAGATACTGAAGGTCTTGCAGCACCTCTGGGCTCTATCTAGCTTTGATCTCTACTGGCCTTTAATTGGTGGTGTTCTGCACATAAGCCCTTTCAAACAAAGCAGAGGAGGCCTGCTGGTAGTCCCAGAATCCTTTCTTTGGGTTTCAGCAGTCCCTTTAAGTGAGAACTCATTCTGCTGGTACAACTCTGAGGAAAGACTCTGGTCTTCCTTGTGTCCTATGTGCAAATGTTTGGGAGAAAATCTCTCTTGCTATGGGGGCACAATGACAGTAGTCTTGGCTCATGTTCCTTAAGTGTACCACCTGTTGCTAGGAAGAGTCCTGGGAAGACAGTGATGATTTGGAGGCAGGGGCCTAGGGAGGAGAGGCAGGCTTGAACTTCAGATAGAAAATATAAGGGGATATCAAACAACTTAGAACTCAAGAGAAATATGTTTGAATGCACTATTTTAAAAAGTACACTGGCAAGCTATGCTTGAGGATTGACTGCCTGTTTTGGTAAATACAGTTTTACTGAAACTGGGACTGAGATGGGGGTGATGTGAGCCAGGCTTCACGAGAATGGTTGGATATTGTTTTTATTTAGAATAACTGATGTTTCATTTAAAAGCCTTTAGGACATGCAGAAAATATAAGGTGTAGGAGCAGTGGTGCTGAAGTGGCTTGCTTACAAAGGCTAACTCAACACTCCTCCTCTGCCTGAGCTCAGCTGGGTGACAGGCAAGGGGGTTAGGCAGATGAAGATTTAAAATCATTAGTGCTATTTTTTTCCTGGAAAGCATTTAGAGAAAGTGGCTTAGGAACAGCCCATGGGTCCTCCTCCTCACCACCCCATTCTCCCTGACCACTAGATATTGCACTTGGCAAGGTTGAACTGAAGGGAAGAGCAGGTGTGCAGAGAAATGCCATTTGCCTGGGTCTCAGGTTTGCACTGGTTTAGGGAAGACAGGAAAGAGCTTTTGATCTCCATTCCCTGTAGATGTTAATAAATTAATATAACCTGCCAACCAAATCAATCACTCCTAATTCATGGAAAGAAAAAGAGGCAAGAGGTAAGGAGTGCCACCAGAAGATCCCTTTACATGAAAACAAGAAGTCGGAGAGAATTTCCACTCAGAATGGCATGGAAGTGTCTTCTTCCTTTACTTTCAAATATGTTAATACCTTTCTTCATCAAGGAAGATACACCTGTGGGCTGAGGCTGGGCTGAAAGCTGCTGTCTATACTCCAGCTGTCTATACTTAAGTAAAGGCCATGATCTGGACTTCTGGCCTCTTAAGATGACATTTATAGTCAAGTAGTGTCTACCATTTGAAATGTCTCAGTGTTGGCCTCTGAGCTCCAAAGGAAGCTGGTATTAAAGGAACAAAGTGGGTCGTGCCAAGACACAACTGCTCTAGGAAACAGGAAAGGAGAGATTGGAGAAGAGGCAGCAAGGTAGTTTCTCTTCATGAAGAGGATGCTCTCACATCAGACCCTCTGGCAAGAGTATCCTAAGCAAAGGAAACAGCATGAGTGAAGTTAAACAGCCTGGAATATGCATCAAATATTCAGGAATTGGTAAGATATTTGAGTGGTTTTGATTCAATGGAAGAAAGTTAACAAAGCAAAACTACCAAACACATAAAACATTTCATATGGACTAAGATCTATAGCCTTTGTATGCAACATATTACTTTAAATCTCTTAAAAATACCCTAAGAGGTAAGAACTGTCTTCATTTCATCAAGAGGTAACTGAGATTCATAGAGTTTAAACAATGTTTTCTGGACACAGCATTTAGGAGATGAGAATAAAATCCAGGTTTAGTTGACTTAAGATTTCCTGAGCTTAACATGGAAAATATTTGAAGCCAAGGATGTAAAGATCAGGTAGGGAAACTAAGAAATTTATTATCAAGTTTGCTCAGTCGCTCCAGATGGGAAAACAAAACAAAATGAGATTGGTAATATGTAGGTTTTGTGCATGAGTGTGCTTAAATTTTTTGTCATATTTTGAATAATTATTTAAATAACCCATATTATACATTCATAACATAATAGCTAAAAAAAATCTGAACGGAGGAAATACAAGTCTTGATCTTATATATTTTTGTTTCATGCAGGCAAGAGAGAGACAAGTCAGTAATCAAGTGTTAAACAGTATAAAGAACATTAAGGTTTGGCATAAACAGTCAGGACCATAAACAGGTCTTTGTGACCATACATAGAGATGAGAGATCCTCACTGAAATAACTTCTTATTTTTAATGCAGCAGTTACTGGTTTTATACTTAATAGAAATAAGATTAGCCAGTGTTATCATTTGTTACCACTAGATGGCACTAGAAGACTAAAAGTTACATTGCTGTTATGCAAATTTTTGGGTGGAAAAGTGCACTAAGAAGTAAAGAAAGATGTTTTGGGGGAGACTTTAAAAATAAGTAATTTTATCCTAAATATATCTTTTATTCTGCTGTTCTCTCTTTCAGAACATCATATCAATTGTAGAAAATAGTCACTCCCAGTAAAATGGCCATTTAAAGTTAATATTTTTAATTAGTTTTTGTCTGACAACGTATTCATTCACTCAAAAGTAGGCACAGCTTTAGATCTAGACTTTGGATTTTTCCATTTGTGATGGTAGTTTAAATTGTGGTTTTAATAAAAAGAAAGCAGACATACGACAGTGTCCTGTGCCTACTGCTATCTACATTTATGAAAGTAGTATATCTTCATGGTATTGGAGAGATATTCTCTTGATTCTACAGTCTCGGTGACTTTAATAGAAGGAGCTTTGTTCCCTTTATGAATGCCATTTTATTAAAATAAGAGCTTTGTTAAAATCTACAGAATTTTATTGCCTAAATTATAGGATGAAGATTTCTCAAAAGGAAAAAAAATAATTTTTCTCTCTTGTAGTCTTTGCAATATTATGCAGATTTAAATTTGGATAAAATATTTCAGATTTTGGAACTCTGTTTTGCAGTACTGGGGATTAAACCAAGGAGCGAGCTCCATTGAGCTGCACTCCAGTCCTTATTTATTTATTTATTTACTTGAGACAGCATCTCACTGAGTTTCTCAGGCTGACCTTGAACTTGTGATCTCCTGCCTAAGGCTCCTGAGTCACTGGGATTACAGGTGTTTGTCACCATACCCATTTCTGATATTGGACTTATAATTTGCTTTTCAATAATTGCACAATGCTTCATTCTAATGGTTTTACAGTATTCCATCCCTGCTCTGACTTGTGAATCTTTTACTTCCTTTCTTGCCTGTGATTGTGCTTGCTGGTCACAGTCCTGCCTCTCAGATCAAGCATGCCCAGCCCTGCAGTACTTACTGCTCCTGTGCACATTAATGTGAACACTTGCTTTTCATTACTTTTAACTCTTGTAAATTTAGTTTCTTTTATAGTCTTGCTTACACTTTTCTTCTCAGCTTTCTTTTGGAGCACCTTCTATTTAGCACTTTTATCTTGGATAACAGTATTTCCTCCAACTTACCTTTCCTATCAGTTTTGTGACTACAGGACATCAAAGTGACTGTTATCCACCATACTTTGGGTGACCAGTTACCAGTTTTTGCTACTTCCTGTCAGAATTCATTTGAATTGATATTTATTTCCAGTGAAAAGACTGGATGTGTGAATTTATGTGAACATAGACTTTGTTGTCTCATTCCATTTCCCACGGTTCCTCAATTTTTCATTGTTATTAACCAATTTCATCCAATTATTTCCTACTGTTTAGGGTGTTTCTGTCTTACAGTCCTGAGACTCACACAGATTCAAGGAAAAGCTTCTCACTGAGGTCATATTTTTCGATGTTCATTATTTGTTTTTTTCTCAATCATGCAAGAAAGTATATGAAAAAATGGATAGTTCTGAGATTTAGGTACAGGTAACACACCCCTTTTTTAAAAACTTCACTTTATTCAGGACCAGCAACATTAAAAATCTTTCTTCTGTATATCCTTTATTAGAAAACTCTATGGAGAGGGAAAATATTATTGAGCTATGCAACTTCACTAAGAACAAAGTACATGACATTTAGCTCCTGTCAGTATTGTTACTGCAGGGATATTTAGCAGGAACAAGATTTAGTAACTAGAAACCTCCTTTCTCCCATCAGCAGGCTTGGAGACCCCAGTGCAACCCTCACCCAGCCTTTCTCAGGTGTGGCCTGTGCTGGCTTGTCACAGGACTGCCTGCAGATTATCTGATCAGTCAGTCTGAAACTGGCTTCTTGTAGGGAGAGGCAAATTTTGAATGTTTCACCAAATCATTAACAAAACAAAATAAAACTCCAATATACAGGATAAATAGTGCTTAAGGGAACCCATAATCAGATCAAAATTACCAAATGCTCCATAGTTCCCGGTGTTGTGAAACATGAACAAAATATGGCCCAAAGCATACAAAAGAGACAGAATTGAGAAGTTACAAAGTTAAGCTAGTACTTAAAAGTCTATTTTAAACATCTGAAAGAAAAACAGATCAATTACAATTTATCTTTGAATAAATCCATCTGCCAGAAACTTCTGCTGATAGGCAGTGGACTCTAGGTCTCTGCTGCTCTCAGTGTGGCCCATGGACCAGCATCATCAGCATCCCTAGGAGCCATACTAGAAAAATCAAATGTTAGGGTCCATCTCAGACCTAATTAATTGAAGTTCTGATTTAGCAGGATCTCCAGGTGATTCTAGGTGTACATCATAGTTTGAGAAACACTGATTTCTGTTATGGTTAAAATTAAGAATACTGAATGTGCTTAAGTTTCTGAAAGGTGGCATCCCTTTTCCTTCTCCTTTCCCTCTCATTTCTTCTTTTCTCCTTTCTCATAAAAACATTTGGGAACATTATTAAAAAAAGAATTTTCATTTGTTTTAAGACAGTGGAAAACAACAAGAATACTAACTTCTCAATAAAGGGGAAATTGAAACTCAATAAAGGGGAAACATAAAATTTCTTCAATGGTTTAAGTAGCAATATATTACTTGACCTTTCTTCTGAACTGAACTTTGTCCCCATGAAACAATTATACCAAAAAAACATAAAACAAAAACAAACAAACAAAAAGCACCACCGAATTTGCATTCTTTAATTTTTGATTGTTCTCCTGTCTCTTCTAGCTGGGAAATGACTTCCTTCTTTTCTTTAGTCTCCTCCCATGCCTCACCTCACCCGCCCTACCCGAGTTCCTGCTGGTAACAGTTTATGAAGCATGTTGCTGTGTTAATACCTTGTTAAGGCTGTTTCAGCTGTTGGGTCTTTGAGGGGTCAATGTCAGGACCATTTTACTTTGAACTCTTGATGGGTAGGGTAAAACTGGGGACAGGGTGAACTTCTACCTTCTCACACTGCAGGAAGCCTTACATTTGCAGGCAGGTTTTCCCATGATGCAGTGCTCTGGCTGTGTGAGCAATTAGAAGTATCTGCTTCCAGTCAGATGATGAGGGGGATTTTAAGACATTTTAAATTATGAGTGAAGTAGACACGGCATCATTAGCATTCTTTTATAATTTTATATTCAGTATGGTCAGTATAGGTGTCAAAGACTGGATGAATTTTATAACTATTATTTCTAACAGAAGATATGCAATATTTTAGAATTTATAATAGAAAAAAGAAAATGAAACATTTTCCACAATTTTATCACATCAAGTATTGTACAGAATTCTCTGACTTCATGAGGATGTTTTCATTTGGGAGTTGATGTTTCAGATGCTAAAAATAACATCTTGAGCATGATTTCCTTTTCTTTGCAATGTAGCATAGTTATAACAAGCAACTTTTTGTCTTTTTGTTCAAGAAACATATAGTGTTCAGATTGCTGCGAGGAGAAGAAAGAATATAAAAATATCAGTGGCTCAAATCTTCTGTAATCTGGTTTCATTCCTGTTGCAGCATACCTAATCTAATTTTTTTTCTCCAGAAAGAAAAATGTAGTGTAAAACATACTTTTTTTTCACACTTTTTTTTGGTTAATTTAAACATGGGATTTGAGTGGTCAAATTTTACTCTTGCTTGTAAGGTTAACTATAGGCCAGAACTGTTTGTTTCTTTAACATTGACTTAATTCTGACTGCTGTTGACATTTTTAAGGTCTATTTCTTTTAATGCTACATAATTTAAGAGGGGAAATCAAGACTAATTAGTTGTTAATGAGAAACACATATAATGAGAAACAAATGTAACATTAATGTCATGTACAATGTATGTCTGTGTGGTTTAAAAGGTAGGAACACAACCATTATTCAAAATTAGGGAATAAAATCATCATAATAATTACTAGCAGATGTGTTGTAACTTGTGTTGCAAGTCAAAATTTCTTTGTCAGAACAAAGTGGTGCAAAGTTTTACAGCATGCATTCGGTACAATTTTTGATGGCTTCATATTTTTTCATATATATATATATATATATATATATATATATATATATATATATAATCCAGCTGCCTGGAATACTTAGAAGATTGGAAAAGATATAAGCTAACATTTTCTCTTTCTTACAACTTTATTATTCCCTCGTAAGCATAGAAATATTTGTTGACACACTCTGATGTCAGATTTGGTTGTTGGAGCCCATCACTCTGTCAAAGCATTGTACAACATGATCAAAAGAACATTTTGTGTGTTTACAAATTATGCATTTACCATTGTAGGCTGGAATGCAATAATCAGATGACCTCATGGATTCTCAGCATCCCTGAGACCAGTGAACTTGACCCACTGGTCTTTTGCTTTGTGTGCACAGATCCTGTACCATTGACCCAACACTTTGAGGTCAAGGAACAGAGTCATTCCAAGTTCAAAGAACTTGAGACAGGGGCAACTCTAAATTTTTTTGAATTATGGATTAGCAGGAATAAATGACTGGGCTGAGATGTGAGGATGAGGGTGAGGAAAGGAAGACAAGTGGAATGGTGAAACTTAATCCAAAAATATCACCACGTGTGAGGATCTAACCCTTGAGCTGTTGGGTGGTGTAAACCTTAGAAGGTGATCATGACTATAATTTTCATAGTCCTGCCTGCTTGCCTGCCTTCTGTCTGTCCATCCATCCATCCATCCATCCATCCATCCATCCATCCATCCATCCTGCAACGATACCTATTAAGTGTGCTTTACATGTCAGGGCAAAAGTTACAGCCATGGATAAAACAGGAATTCTCTACTATCATGAAACTTAAGTTTTAGTGATAATAATATCTAATGTTATTGAGATTTACTATATTCTAAGAACACATTTAACTCCTTGAATACACTATCTCTTTCAATCTTTGTAACTCCTTACACATTATTTTAATTTAAAAAGTAATGAGAAGCCTGTGGGAAAGCATGACATCACTAATAGTAAAAATAAAAACAACACATCCTTTTAGACATACATACTTATAAGAAAGATTTCTAAAAAATTCCATGACATAAACATTGTAGCTACTGGAAGAATTATTTAGATAGCTGTTATGTGTAAGAAAATGTATTTTCTTTATTATATGTATATATGTGTTTGTGTGAATGCTGTGTGTGAATTTTAAATAAGAGGGAACAAATCTCCAGAGTAATACTGAAATTAACTCTGATAAAACAAATTTGTAGGGCAAGGCAAGCTTTGGAGTATGTGTAGGGAGACTGTTTAATATTTACGTTAGTGTCAGCTATTAACTGACTCCTAAAGACATTTTCTCTAAAAGTCAGTGCATGGACCCCTCGAATCAGAATCACTGAGGTGCTGTTAAGACTGGAGGTTTGCAGGTATTTTTTCTGGACATTATGTACCAGAATGGCTGAAGGTAGGGCTCAGGAATCTGCATTTTTACCAATTCCCTAGGTGATTCTTAATCACACTAAGTTTGAGAACCACTGATGGGGAATGCTTTTTTCACAGTCTAATATCTCAGATGGTCTGACTCTATTTGAAATTCTCAAAGAGTTATGTTGTCAGCTGGTGAACATCTGTCTAGAATTCTAATACAAGCAATAATAGTGTGTAATAACATACAATATCCATTAATGTTGAACAAGGGTGTCTGTTCTCTGGCATTATGAAACCTAGAATATTGCTTTTCTTTCTATGTGTATTATAAACCAGTAGCATAAATCTCAATTTTTGTCTAACTTTATCTCTCATGGCTGTTCTTTCATTTATCATAGCCAATGTTTTAGTTTCTTTGTTTCCTGCTATTTTATTATGTCCCCAATCTTCTTTCTAAACCAATTTCTTTTTAAAGTTATTTTCGAAATACTTTCTTTTAGAAAGATAAGGACAAATGATTACTAATCAACCTGTGATCAGGATAGATCATTACATTTTAAAGATATGTACTTTCTTCTCAGTGATCAGGGTAAGAGAGGCTGGACTTCTTTAACAGTTTTGAAACCTCAGTGATTTATTGCACACATGTTTATTTCTTGGTGTGCTCTCATTCTAACATGGGTGTGAAGGGCTTTGTTCCTCAGGGACCATGGGCTCCAGGAGCCTCTGTTCTCTAGCTGCATCTAAAACACAAGCTTCTTTGACCAGCATGGAGAGCTAAAGGGTTTTTAAATGCTTTGCTCAGAAAGGAGTACATACCACTTCCTGTCACCCTACCTGGTCATGTGGAGTGACCTATAGACAGAGGTAGGGAAATGAAGGGAAAGACATGTATATGTGGTAAGCACTCACTATAATTTTGGTAACCTTAAATTTCTATTTTAGCTCCACATATCTTGGGGCAAACAAAGCAGGTATGGATAACTGGATTTCATTTAACCAGGAGGGAAGCGATATGAAGACATCCCAGCTAAAAGACCTTATTGCTGGCATCAGTCGGGTGAAAACAATATTTTTTTTTTCTTAAGCCTCAAAAGTCAAGCACTACAAAAATAACAAATAATGTATAAGACAGAGATGGAGAAAAATCATGATACAAAGGAAAAACAGAATATTTGACAAAATAAGATTATAGTGATAGTTTTAATCCAGTGAAACAGTTTTTAAAGTTATGACAATGCTAACAAAAAGGCATATTGGACAGGTACTATAAGAAAGTACACAGATAATTTTTTGGTTTAAATTTTTTATGAGTAATTTATTTGAAAATGTGTCAGCTGCTGTTAAGGGAGAAAAAGTCATAGCAGTGAATAAGACAGAGGAAGTTCCTGTTGTCCTGGAACTAAGAAGAGCACAGTAATGGCTGGATCATTACAGGCTTACTATGAGTATTCTCGTTATCCTGTACATTATCTCTTCTAATCCTGACAGCGATCCCATGAGGTGGTTGTCATTGAAGAATGAACACAAAGATGGACTTCCAGGAGATAGGCTTCCTCCTCTAATGATTCTTATTCATATGAACCAGTAGCAGGCTTAAAAATACTGGGATGGACCATATGAAATGATCATTTTTATAGGTCAAAAAAATGAATATTGGAATTTTCATACAATAATCAAAAATTTTAGAGGTTATATTCAAAATCATGCATTGTTATCATCTATTATTTTCATGTTGGCAGTATTTATTGGGCACTTCCACATACCAGACATTTTACTACACATTTTGCATATATTTTCTCATCGAATTCTAGATCAATTTTCTATGGCTCCAACACACAAATTACCAAAATGTGATGTGGCTTAAAATAATACATATGTATTATATTATTATTCTAGATATCAGCAATGCGAATAAGTTTCACCAAATTGAAATTAAATTGTTTGCAGCACCATGTTCTTTCTGGAGGCCCTAGAGGAGGAGGAGGTACTACTGGTTTTTCTTATTTTTTCCTTTTCCAATTGTTGGCAGCTGCCTGTTTTGGAGCTCATGGTGTTTTTCTGCAACAATGGTATAATTTGAGATACATGTATTTTATATTATATATATCTATCTCCATCACACACCTTATGTACCTTTCTCTCATACTTCTTATACACACACTTATTATATACAGACACACTTTATTCCTTTTTTTTTTTACATTTTTTATTTGTCAGTGGATCTTTATTTTATTTATTTATTTTTATTTTTATGTGGTGCTGAGGATTAAACCCAGTGCCTTCACATGCTAGGCGAGCGCTCTACCACTGAGTTACAACCCTAGTCCACATTTTATTCTTTAGAAATAATTTTAGGTTGTTTAAATTAAGACTGAAAATCTGTCCCTTAGGCATTAACCTGAAATCCCCATCTTGAAATGGTCCCAGCAGACTCCTGTCAAAAGCATGGTTGAAAAAGGTGATACTTTGAAAAGATAGAATTTTTTGTTATTTTCTCTGGTTCTCTCTTCACTATCATTAAAAATTAAACACAAAGCCAATGTGAAATACACATAATAAGCCCTTAACTGTTCTCATTTAAAGATACAGTATTATAAAAGACATTGCTGGATCTTCTGTGAAACTGCTGAGTACATTACATTCATCATGTAATTGAGTACTCTTTACCTAAATATTCACAGGAAAAATTCCTCAAGGTTATGGGGATAAATGAACCTTTACTTTTCCTTTTATTTCCATGACTGCCAGAAAAATCCAAGCCTAAATTTGTGCTCAGTTGCAGAACTAGTTCTCCTGTATGAATTCATGTTTATTTTTCACTTTTAGCCATATATTTACAGGTTTCAATTTGTTTATGCATCATGACATAGTACTCATTTTAAAGAAATTAACAATATCAAAATCATTTCTAAGGTATTACTTGGAGTTTTTGGCATGTGCTTTTTGGCTAATTATGTCTGAAAATGATAGATTTGAGAAGAAAGAACATTACAATTTTTGTAATAATAAAAGTGCAAAGTACAATGCTGTTGTGATAACACCATTGTTTACCACTCAAGGGCATGCAGGGCAGAAGCGCACATTGGCCACTTGGATTTCATTTGTCTGCTGATTGATTTAAGGGTACTTTTAGAAATTCCTAGTCATGCTTGTGACTTGATCTACCTGAAAGTGAGATAGTGATGGGTTTAGTTAGTTTTTTTTGCCCCTGTGACCAAAAGACCTGACAAGAACAATTTTAAAGGAGGAAAAATTTGTGTTCATGGTTTCAGAAGTATCAGTTCATAGATGGCCAGCTCCATTGCTCTGGGCCTGAGGTAAGGCAGAACATCATGGTGGAAAAGTGTGGTGGAGGAAAGCAGTTCAGAACATGATTAGGAAGGAGAGAGAGAGAGAGGGAGAGAAAGAGAGAGAGACTGAGATTGACTCTACTCACTAGGTACAAAATATATACACACCCCCAGTGACCCTTCTTCTCTACAGCCTACCTGTCTATAGTTACCACCCAGTTATTCCTATCAGTGGATTAATGCACTGATCAACTGATTAAGGCTCTCATAGTCTAATAATTCCTCCTCTACACCTTCCTGTATTATCCCATGCATGAGATTTGGGGGACACCTCACGTCTATACCATAGCATGAGGTGTTATAGTTGAAAATTTTCAGTTAGATAGAATACACAATGAGAGATCTGAATTACTGACATCATCTTAAAAGATTTTGGAGGAGTAAGTGGGTATTCATGACCAGCATCTTCCTCTCTTTCTCTAGGGCACGAGACTGGCGGCAAGTTGCACAACTTCTGTAGTTTATGTCAAGTATTGAGAAGGACCTGTACCACCTGGCAAGCCTGTGGTTTCCCTCTGCCCTTTCCTACCTGTGATTGGGTAGGGGAAGTATGTGTCTAATTTTGGAATTTAACATTGGAAAGCCCCACAGTTCAGTAGGTATGAGCTACATTCTCTGGTAATAATTTAACTAGTAGTAAAGATATAATTTAACTAGTAGTAAAGATGGCATTTTTGACTCCTGTCTCATTTTCAGATGCTTCAGGGCTTTATCAGAGAATGTAATAATTCCATCAGATTATGAGATATAGCATTATATTCTACAAAAAAATCAAGAGCCCTCATATATGCCAGTGTTTCTTGGTCAAGGGAAGTCTGCTCCCACCCTTACTCCAGATGGCATTTGGCATTGTCTGGAGACATTATGGGTTGTCATGATTGGTGATGGGGCTGCTGGCATCTAGGGAGAAGTGGCCAGGGATCTGCTAGACACCTTTTGGTGCAGAGAACAGCCTCCCACAACAAAGAACAATGTGACCCAAAATGTCAGCGCAGCACCAAGTTTTAGTACTTATAAACAAATAAAATTAGACATGAGACGAGAAAACTCCATTTATAATAGCAATAACGATGACCAAAAAGAAAAAATATTTAGGAATAAACCTCACAATGAATGTACCAAATCTACATGAAGGAAGTAATATAATGCTTCTGACAATGAATTGAAAGACATCCCTCCCTCATGGATAGGACATTTCAATCTTATCAAAATGCCAGCTCTCCCTAAGTTGATTTATAGGTTTAATATGTTTCTAATAAATATAGCAACCAGTATCCTTTTGTGGAGTTAGACAAGTTGTTAGTAAAGTTCACAGGGAAAATAACATGTAAGAGTCGCTAGGAGAACACTGACAGAGAAAAGCTATGAGGAGGACTAACTCTACCTTTATTAAGATAGCCACAGTTTCTGTAGTTAAGTGTGGCCTAGCGAATGAAGAGGCACACAGACCTGTGGAAGAGATCAGAAGGCCTTGAGGAATTCCAAAGTACCTACGGAATTCTACTATACATAAAGGTGTTAATCACTGGAGGAGAGATGCAGTATTTAATAAATAGTATTGAAACAATTGAGTCATTTTTAAAAGGACAACATATGGTTTTCATACCAATTAGCAAAAAGAAAGCTTAAAATGGATTAAAAATCTAAATGTGAAAAGGTGAAACCATATAAGAATTAGAAGAAAATGAGTGAATCCTGCTAAAACCTGGATTTAGGGATTTTCTAAGTCTGATTCCAAATCCAGATGAATTAGGGGGAAAAAAATGGATAAATTTGACCACATAAAATTTTTAAAAATTTGTCAAAAATTAATCATAAGCACAGTCTAAAGTCTAGTATACAGTGTGTATTATATAATGTAAAGAATGTATGAAATTCAAGAGGAAAAATATGAAAAATCCTATAGAAAAATGGGCAAAACACATTAATAGGCAGTTTATAAAAAGGTGTACAAGGTCCTCAAATATTTAAAAAAATACAGAACTTTATTCATACTAAGAGTGACTCTAGTTAAAACTACAATGATATAACATTTTCTCACATGGAAGACTGGCATAAATTCTGGAGCTTGACTGTGACTCTTGATAAGGCTGTGGGGAGAGAGGCACTCTTTACACTGCCGGGGGAATGCCGAACAGTCAAGTCTGTAGGGCCTACCCACACATTTATCGCTTGGCCCAAGAATAGCTTCTCTTTCTGATGTCTTTTGCATATCTCTTTACCCTTAAAAATGTTGTACTGTTCCCTTGTCCCTTTTTATTTTTTTAACTAGTTTCTGATGACTTTCCAACTCTGTTCTGAGATACACATTTCTAACGAAACCTTCTTCTTCTTTATAACCACCTTAGTCTGATCTTTCAAAATATTAACACACGTGCGACTTCTTATGTAGTAGCCTTTCATCCTTTCACTTTATAACACTGTAATATTGGATGATCTTCTTAGTTCAATTTTGATCTTTCCTTACTTCAACATTTTCATGTTTTCTTAGATGATCTCACTCACTTCCACAACTTCAAACATCACTTACATGCTTATATCAGTTGTATATTTCACAGCAACTAAATAAGTCCAAGCCAAATTTCTCTTTTTCATCTACGGCCCTTCCAAACTTGCTGTCCATTCTCTGCTATACTTACCAGACTCTCCAGATGCTGTGTAAGGTAGAAACTTTGGGATTATTATTGCCTTTTCCTCTTTCTCATTGCCTACCTGAAAGGAGTGTTATTGTAGTATCTGTTGAATTGGTTTCTTTTATTTCTGTGCCCCCCCTGTATTGCCTTGCTTTAAGTCATCATACCTCTCACCTGGGTTAATGATGACTTTAATATTTACCTAGTTTCAGTTTCTCCTCATAAATATTTTTCAACATTGTCAATCACGTTTTCGTTCTAGGATATGAATTTGATTATGTCTACATGACATATCTTTAAGACTCAGTGTTCATATATGAACACTTGTTCATTCATGCATCAGCAAGTAATTTTAGACACCAACTATGTGCTAAGGCTGTTCTATGCCTCGGGACATAGAGTAAGATATTGTCTCTTCGCTAATTGACATGATTCCCTTTCCTTCCTTGGTTAGTATCTCAGGAATGCAAGGCAATAATGTTTTTCTCTTCCACAGCTGAAGTTTACAAACATTAAATTCAGTTATCTTCTTTTCTTTTAAAACAAATGTTGCCATCTTCTATTCTTACCGCCACCCCCACCCCCGAATTACCTGTTCCTTGACATGTAATTTTCTTCTCTTTTTTCATTGTTCTCTCATTATTTTATGGAATAAAAAAATCCTCAAAAGAGAAGTAATGTATGGTGATGTTGATAATAATAAAACACCTGACATCTATTGGGCACTTAGTGAGTGCTAGACACTCTGATAATTACACTACTGAATGATTAATTAGATTTAAATTTTGATTTTCTATGCACATTTACAGTTAACTGTATACTAAGTTAATGCTTAGTATATAGTAGACTGCAAATACTAATTGGATGAGTAAACACTTAAACAGTAATAGAATGAAAAGTTTCAAAGTATTAATGAAATAATAGAATAAAAGTAATTTTACCAAACATTTCTTCTGTGTTCTCTAGAAAAGACATTTGAAGTCATGTTTTTTTTTTTTCAATTTCAGAGAAAGGACCACATTTAAATGCATATATAAAGTAATATAGTATATTTAAACTGTTGACTCTTTTCCAAATTTCTTTTTAAAATAATCTTATGACTAGCACTAGAACCTTCTCAAAATTACTATTGGGTAGTTGAACTTCTATTGCCTAAATGTGTAATTTGGTATGAGATTTTCTCATTCAGTTTTAATTAACTCAAAGTATTGAAATAGTAATAATTATGGTAAAGTGTTAATCTTTTTACTTTTAAAAATAAAAAGTGTACCACATGTGGTGATGCATGTCTGTAATCCCTATAGCTGGGAGGCTGAGGCAGGAAGATTGCAAGTTCAAAGCCAGTCTCAGCAACTTTGTGAGGCCCTAAGCAACTTAGTGAGACCCTGTCTCAAAATTAAAAAATAAACAGCAGAATGAATTGGACATAACTTTCCTATGTTCATATATGAATACACCATCAGTGAAACTCCACATCATGTAAATCCGCAAGAATGGGATCCTAAATAGAATAAATTATATTCCATGTATGTCAAAATATGCCAGGTATAGTGTTGCATACCTGTAATCCCAGCGGCTGAGGAGGCTGAGGCAGGAGGATCATGAGTTCAAAGCCAGTCTCAGCAAAAGTGAGGTGCTAAGCAAGTCAGTGAGACCCTGTCTCTAAATAAAATACAGAATAGGGCTGGGGATGTAGCTCAGTGGTTAAGCGTCCCTGGGTTCAATCCCTGGTGCAAAATATAGTGCAATATATGTATCTGAATACCATTGTAAGACTTATTTAATATATATATATATGTATATATATGTATATATATATACATTTTGAAAGTTATACTATAAATATTTTTATCCTTTAAAACTTTCACCTAAAAGAAAGGAATTTACAATGTTACAGAACAATACTCTGATGGATGATGTACAAGTGAGAAAAATGTTACAGGAATATATGCTTATTATGATACAAAGGTAAGGTAAAACAATATGACAAGCTGACACATACTGAGGCAATGTAAGAGACAGTGTGTTTGAAATTTGAGAATTGTTCATATTTCACAAGTGCTTGTCATATGGGGTATTTGGTGGACCCTGAACTCTGCAAGTATTTTTACTTAGAATGTAGCTTCTGAATCAGAATGTTAGAGCAAGTCAAAACAGGTGTCAAGGCAATTGAATAGAGGAGATAGCATCAGAAAAAAAAATAAAGAAAAAGCTCAAACTTAATGTTCAATTAATGTGTGATGAGAAATAGGAGCAGAAATAAAGAAGGCAATTTTTGATCTCTTCTGTAGAGAGCTCTCTCTCTTTTCTCCATCTGTCTCTCTTGAAGCCTAGTTTGGAATAGTTTCCTGGCATTGACATTGACAGAGTTTTCATTTAAAATGGGTTCAAGTAAATTGAATATGGTGGGAGTGTAGAATGAATGAAGGCTCAGATAGGTTGCATATTTCCGTTTTTCTGGATTGACTCAGGTGCGTGGATGTGACCCTTTTACATGTGTTTGCACAGATTTCAAGCTAGCCCAGGATAGATGCACACTTGCAAGCACTGAGGAAGTATTATACCACAGGTTTATTGTTCCTCTAAGTGATGTTGCCAAATTAGTGTCTGGCGTAATACCTCAGGATTCTCCTATTTGAGCTTCCTTAAGAGAACTTGAAACAGCATTATCTCCAAAAGCTTAATACTGATCCAACATTTCTTTCCAACAATTGAACTCTCTACTTTTTCTGGAGTGTTAAAAAATAAGAGAGAAACCTTTGGGAGACAAGGAAGTGGGAGTGATATTTTATTTTGGTATTTAATACTATTTCTCCTTAAAGGTACTAAAAAAGCAAGTTAAAGAGATTGTAGAGGATATGAACAAATTTCTGGATTTAGAATTGGATTATTTTGTCTGTTTCATTGCCACTAAACTCAAATTTTTTTCTTTTTCAAAGTAGAAATGATTAAAAATGTTGAAGAAATATAGTTATAGACCTTAACATCCATTTAATATTGTGGCTAGAAATTACATGTATATGTGTATGATTATTGTCTTTCATTTTCTTGATAGAAATATATTATGGCAGTCTAATGTGTTTTAATCCAGTCATTTTAAATATTTAACATTGGAAATTAAATATTATTTAAATCCACAAAAGGTCAGATATTTGCTATATTGAAAGTAATTTCATCCAATTAATTTTCATTAATTTTTAAAAAAAATTCTAGAATAATATCCTTTTAGTACCAGACACAAAAATCTAGTATGATAAAAAGGAAAAGAGAGTTATTTTCTTATATTTGTCCATTTCTACCTCCCTGAAATAAACTACATTAGTATTACAGTGTGTGACATTCTATACCTTTCTTCAAGTCCATACTAAAGTATCAAATGTGTGTACATGCATGTAGGTTTTCAAATAAGACAGTATTATCATTGTTATACCCTTTGATTTTTTAAAAGACCTCCAGAGTAATAGAAATATAACATTCTTTTTACAGGTTGATTTATATTACATAGGATGGACATACTATGATATGTTTAATCATATTCCTGTAAATGATCTTTAAGGTGATCTCAGTTTTCTTTTAATAAAAAATTCTTATTCTTATGTCCCTATGCTCTGATGCTTTCATTATTGTCTAATAAACACCCCAAGTAGAATTTGTTCTTTTTTTTAATTTATAAATTATCACATATTTATCCCACAGTTTAACTTCCTTGCTTTCTTTTTTTAAAAAAAATTATTATTTTTTTTATTTTTTACAGACTGCATTTTAATTCATTGTACACAAAGGGGAATATCATTTTGTTTCTATGGCTGAACATGATGTAGATTCATAATATTTGTGTAATCATACACATACATAGGGTTATTATGTCTGTCTCATTCAACAATTTTTCATACGCCCCCATTTCCTTCTATATAATCTAAAGTTCCTCCATTCTTCTCTCACCTCCAACCCCCATTATATATGATCCTCTGCTTATCAGGGAAAACATTTGGCCTTTGGTTTTTTGGGATTTTAAGAATATTTGAGATTTCACTTTTAATAGATATTACTAGATTACTTTTTAAAAAATGTTAGCATTTTATATGCCCTCCATTGCACAGAAAGTATGAGTTTCTCTACATTCTTGGCAATACTTGTTAATATTTTAACTTTGCCACACTGATAGGTCATTTAAACATAGCATCATGATTTTTGTAAAAGTTTTGATGTGTAGGACTGTTGTTCGATCATATACTATTGCATGAGTTTGTTCATAGTTTGGCTATGTGCTGCCCAAGTTTACTAACCTTCATATTGATTCTCTGTCTGTAATGAGTTTGTAAGACCAGTTTTCCCTCTCTTGGCCTAGTAATTAATAACTTGCCAACTCTCACTCCTGCTTCACTTACTCGACAGAAGTAGAAGATCCTCTGCTCTCAGCTCTTTAGGGTTCAGGAACAGTTCTTTCATCTCAGACACTGGTAGCAATCTAATTTTCTCATGAGGCTAGCTGCATTTCAGGCCTTGGACCTGGGGGTTGTGCTGCTGGCTGAAGGATTCCACATAGCAAGTGCTCAGGAGAAACTTTCTCACATTGTTCAATGGATTTGTTGACTTTCACTAGCTGGACCCAATTGGAAACAAGAAATTTGAGGTCTCTGCTTTGGGCCTTGAAGGAGAATCTGTTCTTTTTCTTTGTGATTCTCCCCTGTCTCTCATCTGTCTTTAGGAGAAGTCCTGGTCATGATCTCCTTGGAGATTCAGGTAGAACTAGGACCCCAGAGACATTCCATCATCGCTGCCAGTGTGCTTGCAGAGGTTGTTGAATTACTCCAATGGGATCATAGAACGCAAATGTGTCAAGGATATTTGATGACACTGCTTAAATTCTCTGTGTTAAGAATTTAAATTACAGGTTTGCTTGACTTACAAGCAGAAGGTTTTAAACTTGTGCTTTTGAAATTGCTTTCCTGATGAAATGCTTCCCAGTTTGGGGTTGTTCAGCTCATGAAGTTGTAGAACCAACATAGCATAGTGATCCCAGAATTTCACAAATTTAGGATCCTAGTTATTTTACTTAAAATCAGGGCCTCCTTTACTTTATCAGTAGAATAAACATAATTATTCTGACATTCTGAGAATATTTTTAAGGTTAGATTTTAAAAGAAGAAAAGTTACAAAAGATGTTTAGCAGAACATCTGACACATTGTAAGTACCTAATAAATAAGAGCTGAAAAAGAAGGTTTAAGATTAAAGTTATAAGTGAGCATGCAAATCCTTTAATTAATTCTCTGGTTCTGGCAAGACTTGCTACTGTGATTTACTATTATTACACGGTTTTTACCCTTGTTATTCTAATAAACAGCTCTCCATGTCATTTCTTTACATGTGTCAAAGTTTCTTAACAGTTTAGTATTTCCCAACTCTGTATAATGGCCAAGTTTCCTTCACAGTTTTAGAATTTTCATTCAAAATATATTAAAAATAAAATACACATTGCTGTGGGCTCTTTGACAATCAGTAGTTTACTTGTTTCTACTTTTTAAAACTTTTTTTAAGGAACCCCAATCTTTGTTTTTGAAAAAAATTATTATTAATGGATTGAAATTTGTTTATCATAAATAATGGCAGTGACTGGCAACTCACTGAATGGAATGATTATACATGTTTTCCCCCTTCTTTAGTAAGTTTCAGGTAAACCTTGAGTTAAAGGAAAATCCTAAGCGGACTTAGGCTCAGCAAATAACAGCTACAACAACAAATCAAAGAATGATGTTTATGTTCTTCTATAGAAAGATCGTTACCAATCAATCTTTTCAGCAAACCTACACACATGAATAGCTGTAGAAAAACTGTAGTAGAATCAGTGTATTCTTTGAAAGTGACCAACAGTGTTACATGATGTGAGGAGCCATTTAAAAACATTTTATCTGTAACACATGGAAATGTTGAATTTTTTTTCAATTATGTATTTGTAAAAAATCATGTTGATTTTTTGTCATAGAAATTTTATTATTATATTTAATTGTATATTTCTTTTTTTAAAGTTTTTAAATTTGTAGATAGATGGATACATACCTTTATTTTATTTATTTGTTTTTATGTGGTGCAGAGGATGGAACCCAGGGCCTCACACATGCTAGGTAAGCACTCTACCATTGAGCTACAATCCCAGCCCATAATTGTATATTTCATAGTGAAATGTACCTATAAGTGACCATCCATGGTTCAGGTACAAAGCAGTTGATCTTAGAGGTATTACTTAGGCATTTATTCATTCAACGAGCATTTATTAAGCACTTACTAAATGCTAAGTTTTGGGGTAGTAATCATGGAAAACAGAAAGCAGTCAAGGTGCTCATGAAGTCACAGCTTAGGGGAAGTGCCAGGCAAAAATCATGAGTGCTTAGTAACAATTGTGAGAAATGCCATGAAGGGAGTGTGCAGATGGAGAATCAGGGTGACCAATGTGTGGTTGCTTTATTATTCTGATGTCATACAATAGAATTAGTAACAATCCTTTCTGAGACATGATATCTCACAGTTTTATTTTTATTTATTTTCTGTTATGGAGGTATAAATTTATTTGCATTTTATTTTATTTTTAAATTGATCAATAAATATTGTATATATTTATGCTGTACAGCATGATGTTTTGATATATGTGTACACTGTGGGTTGATTTAGAACTAATTAATATATTTATTATCTCATATACTTATTACTTTTGTAGTGAGAACATTTAAAATGTGTTCTCTTGGCAACTTTCAAGTGCACAGTACATCGTTATTAATTGTAGTCACCATGCTGTATGACAGCTATCTTGAACTTATCCCCCTGACTGAAATTTTATGCCATTTGTCCAGCATCTTCCCATTTCCTCTGGTCTCCACCCTCTAGTAATTACCATTCTACTGTTCCTATGAATTCGACTTTTTAAAATTACACATGTAAGTGATTTTTTGCAACATCTGTTCTTCCGTCTTTGACTTATTTTACTTAGCACAATGTTCTTCAGGTTTATCTGTTGCAAATGCAGGCTTTCTTTGATTTTCCTGACTTGATAGTCTTCCATTGTGTTTTAGTCAGTCTTTTGTGCTGCTGTGATCCAAAAGACCTGACAAGAACAATTAGCAGAGGAAAATTTTATTTTAGGGCTCATAGTTTCAGAAGTTCAGTCCATAGATGGCCAACACCATTCCTCTGGGCTGGAGGGGAGGCAGGACATCGTGCTGGAAGAGTGTGGAGGAAAGCAGCTGGAAATATAGAACCAAAGAGCAGAGAGGGAGAAAGAGAGCTCTGCTTAACAAGGACAAAATACAACCACCAAGGGCATACCTCCAGGGACCCACCTCCTCCAGGTACACCCTACCTGCCTGTAGTTACCTTTTGGTTAATCAGGGGATTAATACACTGATTATGTTAAGACTCTTATAACCCAATAATTTCACCTCTAAACATTCCTGCATTGTTTCATGAGCTTTAGATGTCCCTCACATCTAAACCTTAACACATTGTGTATGAATAGCATGTGTTTGTTTTTAATCATTCACCCGTTGACGGACACTTAGGTTGACTATGTTGGCTACGTCAGTAATGCTGCCATGTATATGGGAGTACAGATCATCTCTTCAAGAACCTGACTGATTTCAATTCTTTTGAATAAAGATCCAGAAATGTGACTAGGAATGTAGCTCAGAGGTTTAGTGCTGGCGTACCATGTGCAAGATCCTGTGTTCAATTCGTAGTACTGGAAAAAAAAAAAAAAAAAGATCCAGAAGCAGGATTATTAAATTATGTGGTAATTTTATTTTCAAGTTTTGGAGAGATCTTTATACTATTTTCCATAGTGATTGTATTACTTTACATTTCAACCAACAGGGAACAGATGCTTTTTACTTCACTTAATTTCCAAAACTTATCTAGGGTCTTTTTGATAATACTCATCCTGATAAGTATGGGGTAATATCTCATCATGGTTTTAATTTGGATTTCCCTAATGATTAGTGATAGTTAGCATGTTTTCCTATTTCACATATCTGCTGGCGATTTGTCTTCTTTTGAGAAATGTCTTTACCAATATTTGCTCTCTTTTTACATCTTGTTATTTGCCTTCTTACTTTTGAGTTGTTGATTACAATTGCTTTGTTGACTACTTCTTTTGTATGCCTAGGCTTTTTAGTTTGATGAAGTTCTATTTGTCTGTTTTTGTTTTTGTAATAATATCTGAGAGTTTTAGATGTAATACTTGTTGCCGGACTGGGAAAGGAAGAGAGTGGGAAGAGAACTAATGTTTATTGAGTCTTTAGTATATGTTATGCACTTTAAATACATTGTCCAGTTTAATTTCAGGAATAGCTCTAAGAGGGAGAAATAATGATTTCCATTTATGCATGAAGAAACTGAAATGCAGAGAAGTCAGTTACCTTTCCCTACTCTTCTACTGCTGCATAGGGCCAAGCTTAGGACTGAGCTGAAAACCCTGTCCCCACCATGCTGAGTCCAGTTTTCTTAGTCCTTCTAGTAGAGTCTTCACTTTTAGTAGTGGCCTCCCTTTGCCTTAGACCAATACACTCTGACTTATTTCACAAGTCAGAGTTCTCTTTCTTCACTTGAGTCTCTCAAAGCAACTGGAAAATGAGACATGATTTGGGCATCCAAAGTGAATAGAAAAAAGTTAAGGCTCTCATGAATGCTGAAAACAACCTTACTTGAAAAAAGTCTATAGATGATTATGATAAATACCCTGTAAAAGCAAGGATGTATGGTCTCCTTGGTCTTTACCAGAAAAAAAAAAAAAGAACAATTCTGTAAATATTCCTTAGTTATATACTTTTAGGCAACAGAGAACCTTTAAGTTAGAATCTAAAAAAGTCTGATGAAGAATATGCAATGGAAAAGTGTTTCAAAGTCATGCAAGTTTGTGAAATTAAGTAATTATATGTATTAACATATATAATTATATAAATAAGCTTATGATTTGTGCAATATTCTTTATGAGTGTAAAGATGATTCATGATGTATGAAAGACTGACACAAATACAGGAAAGAAGAAGAAAACTGCTTTCAGGTGTACAGTATTGAATGCATAATTCAACAGTTAAAAAGAATAAATTTATGACCAGTTGATCAGTTAACATTATTTGTGGCTTCCTGTGGTTACATGGTATAGCTAATTCCACTCGCTTTTATGAGCCACAAACAACATTCATTTGCCAATTTGAGAAATAAGCTGACACATTCCATAAATGGGTTGAAAAACCAACTAATAGGAGTGGAAGTTGGTGAATATTAGCCTGTCGGAGTCAGTTTCAGGCTTCACGCGGAACACAAAGCCTGCTTCCCAGAAGTCTCAGTTCCATTGGTATTCATTTGGTATTAGACATTAGTTATTTACTTATAAAATATGTGCTCATTACAAAGGTCTGTGAGTGCACTTGCATTAATTATTCATCCTAAGACTGAAACACGTTGGAGGTTCCGAAAGGTAATTTCTAGCTACTGATGGGAAATGTTACGCATGAGAGCTCATCAGCAAGGTTTCAGGAAATGGCATGGATTTGGAAGGTAGGAGCCAATTGGGCATTTTTGTCATTTCCCTTAAAGTTCTATACCATTTAGAAAAACAGAATGAGATAATTAAAAGTTAGTTCCATTTTTTCCTGAAAAGTCAATACATTTCAAATATGCTAAAAATGCATAGTTATGCTACTTAGCTCCATTCTCCAATGCTCCATGTTTCTTGAGAAACATGCCAAATCATAAGATTATAGAAATTATATTTATTTTACTATTTCCATTGTTTTAATGGGATTATGTTGTATCACACTTTAAGTACAGCCTATGTGAATGTAGAAATGTAGGCATAAGTCAGAATTAGAAAACTATTAATTCGTTTTAAAATGCTTCATTTTTCTTTCTTTCTTTCTTTATTTGAACTGGAGATTGAACCAAGAGACACTGCCACATCCCTCGCCCTGTTTTGTATTTTATTTAGAGACAGGTTCTCACTGAGTTGCTTAGGGCCTTGCTAAGTTGCTGAGGCTAGTTTTGAACTCAAGATCCTTCTGCCTCAGCCTCCTGAGTCCCTGGGATTACAGGCATGTGCCACTGTGCCTGGTTTAAAAATGTTTCATTTTAAAAATGCTCTTTATAGTTTCCCATAGAATTTGTTTAAATACAAAGCTCTCAATACCCTAAGATTTTTAAAAAATTTTCATTGTTTTTTGGAAATTTCAGCTTTAATTATTCTAAGATATATATTATATAATACAAGATAAATATTATTCATTGATTTTATATATGTGTATATAGATAATATACACACAAATGCCTTAAACAAAGTATAAATTTATTTATTTCACTGTTGAAAATTCAAACTATGCAGAGCAATAGTCGGTAACGTGTACTTCTCCCTTTATTATTCTCTCCTACCACCTTCATTTCTTTCCTGAGCAATACCAGGAACAGTAATTTTATGAACACCTTTTCTATCCACTTTCTATTCATTTGAATACAAATACATACATATATGCACACACATATATATGTATATACATACATACGTACTGATATGTTTCTTTTTTGCAAAAATGGAAAAAAAGTGTTTTTAAGAGTTAAATTTTTTAGACATGTTAGGATAAATCATTTCTCACATGAGGAGATAATTATTTTTATAATCATTAACTCACTCTGTTTTCTTTTGAGTTCAATTACCTAGTGTAAATTTGTAGAAGCCCTTCATTAATGGTAAATATTGTAGTCTTTTTGTTCTGTGGAACCAAATGCATAGTGCTTGGAATATATTACAGGCTAAAACTTTTAAATTCTAATTAAAAATGAAGATATATTTACATTTTCTCATTAGCTAATTTGTGAAGGCATCGTTTAAAAGTAGAGGCAAATATGAAAGTATATAGTATTTGATCTCTCAATAAGAGAGAAGGATCTGTAATAAGGAATCATGAATTCTGATCTTTCAAAAGAGTTAGAGTCCTTATAGAAAGATAGGAAGATCTTACCTTACATGTAAGAGGGAAATAGGGACAAAAGGAGTAGTTGTTAACAAATTTAACATTTTTTTCTAGGAGTTATTAAAAATATTTCATTGTAATAAACTTTTTCCATTTTTCAGATATCATATATAATTTATGCACTTTGATGAAATAATTCAAACAATACAGAATGGTACTAAATATAAAGTAAAATTCTCTGACCTTGTTCCTGTGCCCATTATTAATTCCCCTCTAAAAGTAATGTTTCAAAGTGTTTCTTTACCCTCTCAACCTCCACAGTCCATAACTTAATTATTTTTATTTTATTGAAGCTGAATTTGATGAAAAATAAGAGAAAATGATCTTTTATTCTCTAATAATAGGGCCCTGTGCTATCAACATATTTGAACCCTAAGCTGTAGGTTGGGAATTTTTTTCAATTGTTAGATGACTTCTGGGGTTCTAATTAGGAGTCTAAGAGCTCAGGAGACTGTTCTTGCTTTTGGACATCTTTGGAATTAGCAAAGAAGAATTTATGGTAATAAAAATGCTAATTTCTAGAACAAAATGAAAACTGAAAAATAACAAGTGTTACTAGTTGAAGCTATTTTTAGTGAAAATAAAGGATAATTTTGTGAATTAAAACCAAAAAAGGGGGCTGGGTTGTGGCTCAGTGGTAGAGTGTGAGGCATTGGGTTCAATCCTCAGCACCATGTAAAATAAAGTAAAATAAAATGAAATAAAGGTATTGTGCTTACCTACAACTAAACAAACAAAACCAACCCCCTCCCAAGAAAAAACAACTTAAAGCTTTTGCCTCTGTATCTACTTAAGGTCAAGGCATCTACAGCACAATTACCAGAAGCCTCAATACATGCTTCTTCCTTTAGTACTATCAATAAAAATAAGGACCACACAAAGTGTTCCCCTTTTCTAAATGCAGACACAAGTTAGATTCTTTCTCTGGGTGCTACTTAATGCAGCAAATTCCTTTAGTCTACACTGACTTCCTATTCTTGGAAATAGATGCCTAGATCCTTGGAGATATAGTTGTGCACTTACTTTCTATATCATACATAAGCTTATGAAAAGGGACTCTTCCTTTTATACTTGTAAGAGATATTTTTTTCAGTGTTTGGCAATCAAACTGATTGATTTAACTTGTCCTACTTTATATATCATATTAAAACAGTGTAACATTTCTACACACAATATTTATTTAACATTAGATAACACATTATAAATCAACATTTATAAAGGAGAAAACCCCTCTGATCATCACAATAATATAGAAAATTAGAATGCACCTTTAATAAAATTCAATTTCCATTCAAAATAAAAATACTTAACAGTTCAGAGTAGAAGGAAATCCTTAACCTGTTCAAGAGTATATACAAAATATTGCAACAAATGTTACATTGTTAGTGACAGGCAGAAAGCATTCCCTTTGACACCAGGAATAGATCAAAACAGGTGGATATTGTTTCTATTCAATGGTGCTGAAGGACCTGTTCTAGGTAATCAGACAAGGAAGAGAAAGAAAATTTCCAATTATTGGGAGAAAAAATAAAAACTGCCACTTTTGTAAATGATGCAGTTAGCTGTAAAAACACATTATTTAGATTATAAGTAAGTTAATAGATATGCTGACTTTACACAATAATCACATAAAATACTTAAAGTCTATTTACAACAGCAGTAGGAATATAAAGTATCTATGAAGATATTGCAAAAGATATACAAGCTTTGGGGAAAATTATAAACTTTATTAACAGATATGAGAACAACTAAAACAGAAACATTTCATGATTATAAATGATTAGAAAACAATTGTTCAGGTTTCACTTCCCTCAAAATAATTTTTAGGTTCAATCGGTTGCAATCTAGTTTTTTTTCCTTTGGAGCTTTAAAAATTGATTGTAATATGTCTATGAAAAAGGAACTGGGTAAGAGTAGCCAACACATACCTGAAGAAGAAATGGGGTGAATTGGTAAAATGGAGACTTGCTTTTACCCAAATTTTTAAGTGTATTAAAAACCCATTGTAATTAAAATGCTGCAAGGGCAGAATGATATGTAATTAGATCTACAGGAACAGAATATTGATGAAACGACACAAGTGCAAATGGAAATTTGATTAACAGAATAGGCATTGCTTATTGGGGAGAAAAGAGGCTTTTTATTAAATGGTGCTCTGATAATTGGTTGTTCATACAGAAAAATGAAATAAAAAATTTTAATCCCACATTACTCCATAGACAAAAGTAATTCTTAGAATAGAAAAAAATAAAAATAAAAACACTGGACTGGGGTTGTGGCTCAGTGGTAGAGCGCTTACATAGCACATGTGAGGCACTGGATTCGATTCTCGGCACTGTATATAAATATAAATGAATAAAATAAAGGTCCATCAACAAATAAAAATATATATACATAAAAAGCTCTAAAGCAAGGAATATCTTTTAAAAACAAGACATAAAAGAACAATCTACAAGTAAATTATTGCTATAGCAATCAACCACATTAAATGAGTCTATTTCCTCATTGAAGCACATCACAAAGAGAGTCAAAAATTCAACTACAAATTGTGAGAAGGTATTGCAAATATATATAACTGACAAAATTCATTTTCACAATATATGAGAATCAAAAGGAAAAAAATGGAATGGAAAACTGGAGCAGCCATATGAATAGGTATTTCAGAAGGGCAAAGATAAAAAAAATCATGAAGATATGGAAATATTTTATAATTTCATTAAAATCAAGGAAATTCAAAATAATTCTAAAGGAAGATGCCACTGCACAACCATAGATAAACAAAAAGTTATAGTTGAAAACATCCAGTTGTGAAGACTAAGGTGAACCCTCTCATAGTGCAAGGTGTGTGTAAATTGGGACAACCACTTTGCTGGTAAAAGTGGTGTGTGCATGTCTTATGACTCAGCAGTTCCACCGGTAGGTGTGTACCGCACCGCAGAGGAATTCTTACACATGAGCAATGGTTGAAATGTACAAGAATATTCAAAGCGCTTGCTTGTGAGAGCAAAGCAGCAGCAATGGAAGTAACAATAACAATGATAACAACAAAGCAACTGAACACAACCTAAAACTCTATCAATACTAGAATGCATACACAAATTGAGGTATATTTATGCAATGAAATGCTATTTAGCAGTGAAAAAAAAATTACCTCAACCCTGCATGTACCAACATGAACAAATCTCAAAAGTATGTTGATCAAAGAAAGCTAGCCATAGGAGAACATCCACTATATCAAGTGAAAAAATACATAAAACTGAAAAGAATATTTTAGGCCACATCTATATGTGATAAACTTACAGAGAAAAAAGCAAGGAACTAATTGATACAGTTCAGGACAGTGAATATTTCTGGGAAGAAAGAAAGATGTTATCATGGGAATATCCTGGAGGGAGATGATATATCTAGGTAAAGATAATTTTCTGTTTTTTAAGCTGAGTGGTGATGCATGAATTCTGTTTATTATTATTCACAAACCATATATACATATCACATATACACATAAACACATATCACACATTCTTTTTCTGTCTATATATTTCAAAAATAGAAAGGCATGGTTAAGGTAGGCAAGTCAGTGCTGGTATGGTAACCCTATCACGAACAGAACACAAGCAAGTTCTGTCTTTACACTTCACCATCCTTTGGATATGGTTTCTGCTGTGAAGCATTCCTTCTCTCTATGGTATCTGCTGAAGCTCAAACCCTAGTCACATCCTGGCAGGGAACAGCTGAGGAAGGAAAGGCAAAAAGACTCCTTACAGTGTAGCCAGAAGTCTTTAAAGCCCTCTTGCATAAGCATCACCTAAGGATTTCCAATTACATGTCTTTGGCCTGCTGAGGAGTGTGGAAAATTTTGGCTATAACACTGACAGCCTCAACTAAATATGAAAAATAAATAAGAAAAGAAAATAAATAAGAAAAGAAAACAATAGTGGGGTCCTCTCTTGGAGTGCTTTGTCACAATCTCTTAATTTCTGCAGAAGGGTTCCTGTGCACTTACTTTTTGATTCCTTGCACGACTGGTTGTGGCTTCACTTGCTTTCATTTTATTGCTTTATTTAAAAATTTAAAGTTCAACCTGTGAGGGTACATCAGCCTGAAGACTCATTTCTTTCTTCAGATTAAAAATATCCTTATTTTATGATTTTTTTAGTTTGGTTTTCTCTTTTTTTGAATTCTTTTGTGATTTTGATTTTTTTTGTAATTTTTGTATGGTGAACATTGAATTTGGTGCTTTTATTCTCAATATCTCAACTTTTCTCTCTTACTTTTAATTTTTGCTTTTTATTTTTGCTTCAGGAGATTTAAGTTTTTCTTTCAGATCATTAAGTTTTGAATATTGTCTATTATTTAACTCTTACTCAATTTCTTATTTCATTAATAACATTTTTGTTCTTTTCAAAATACCTCAATTATATATTTTAATTGACAAAATTTCTTGTTCTTTAATTGCTGTTTTCTTTCTATAACAGCTGATTTTTTCTTTTTCCTCTTTTTTTCTTGTCAATACTGGGGATTGAACCCAGTGGCACTTTGCCACTGAGTTACACCCACAGTTCTTTTAATTTTTTAGTTTGAGATAAGATCTCCCTAAATTTCGAGTTGGACCTTGAACTTGCAATCCTCCTTCCTCAGCCTCCTGAGTAGGTGGGATTACAAGCATGCACCACTGAACTTGGCCTGACTCCTCCTTTATAGTTACAGTAGCCACTCTGAATCCTTTGATAATACCAAATACAGTTTTGTTGTGTATCTTCTCTTCTCCTGGGTCAAGTTTTCCTTCTTCATTAAACTTTATTCTTCTCTTTTGTGTTATTGGTTTTCTTGAAATGACAGATTATTAGGTTGTCCATTTACATTTAGGAAGGAAAGATTAGGTAAAGTAATGTGAAATCAGGCTTAATATAATAGAAATGTAAACATAATAGTTATATATTTTTTATTGATTTTTATGTAGAAAATTATGAATGTTTTGTTTCTTCTGTTAAGCATAGGTCTGTTTATAAAATATCATATGTCCTTGTTACTAACTATAATCAGGAAAGAGGGAATCAAACCTGGTGAGTGTGAACCATACAATTCCAGCAGGAAAAAATGAAACCATCCCAGGATATAGTAAAGAATTTAAGAGAGATTATCACAACCACACTTATAAGGTGCCAGCTTATTGGCTGTAGACATTCAGTAAAAAATTACCAATTAAAAAGAAAGTCTGGTATTGTGTTCCAAGAATGATAAATCAGCTAAATTTTTCTTGAAATGAATCTGGGATGCCTTTGAATGTAAGATGTATCATTATTTTCATACCACCAAGGGGAATAAAAAGTTCTGGTTATATTCTAAGGCAAATCTTATCATTTAGAATGTTTAGACTTGCTTAGTTATATAACTTTAGTTCTTGTACATACCGAAAAAGGCAAAAGTAAGCCAAATAAACTGTTTAAGTGTAAGTAAAACTTGCAGGTCTTCTGAACCACTTCACTCACAGCCCTAGGTGTCTATTTTTCCATATGATTTGGCCCTTTTCACTCTCAAGAGTATTAGTGATGCAGCCTTTCCAGAAGTATGCTCCACTAATTCTCTCTGGGTTTGTCTTCTAAGCCACTACCCTTCTTACCAGTTTTCATGATGATGTTTTGTGTTCTTAACAGTGGGTATCAGTGGAAAAATTCCAGTCAACCATAAGGTCTCACAATTTTTCCTGAAACTATCCTTAAATAGTTTGCTATCTGAGGACTTGCTGGAGTCCAGTTATGCCCTTACATAACAACCAGGTGAGTATATAAAAAAAAAATGACAACTTTATGTCACACCTGCTCCTGACCTGCTGAGACTTCATGATGTCATTTACTCTAAGACACACCCAGCTTTCAAAGCTGTTATGTGGAAAAATAAAAAGAAGTATCTTGAGTACATTTTATTCTTTATCTCTGAAAGACAAACTCCTAATTTTGTAACCTCTTTAGTCATAAAAAACATTGGTAAGAAATGTAGTTATTTTTAATAATGCCAATTGACCAAGTTAATAGATAATTTCTATAATTATAGGAATATTGGTCAGATACAGCTGACTAATTCACTCATAAAAAACTTATTTCTGAGAAAAGAACAATGTTTTACAAACTAAAATTAATATAAATAATCAGCTTAAAAAATACAACACTGGCAAAAAGGAGTTCAACTAAATGATCAATGACAGGCATGAATTCCTTATTATTTTTTTTGGGTAGGAATTCTTGAATTTTGTATCAGGTATTATGCTCCACCCAAGTGTTAATGGTTAGCAATCTAGGTTTATAACTTTAGCTTATATTTAAGATGGTATTCGTATGCTCTTTTTTTTTTTTAAAAATAATGAAAACCTTAGGAATTAATGAATATCAGTTCTGGGGTCTCCCCCTGTCTCCCAGAACAGATGATATAGCCTGGTACTCTGAGAAAGAAGAGGAAGACTTCAGGGAAGGGCTCACTTAGTCCTTTACATTTATCTCCTAATCACAACCTCACATCTTTCTGCTGTTTCCTGTTACTGCTCACTACAAACTTGGTACCTCCATGGGACTCTGCCATTAAAGTAGCTCCAACCTCTGCTGAAGTCCCCTTTAGCCTTTCAGATATAGGAGATTACTCACTCATTTATTTTGTCTCAAGGTTGCTTAAATTTTCATTGCTTCCATTCCCAATCTTAGTGTTATTCAATATCTAGTCCCCTTTGTTCATATTTCTAGTATTTTAATGTGATTTTAGGGATCAAGGAAAGTGAATATAGGTATAGTCTTCCCTCTTTAACTAGAAACCCAAAGGATATAATGAGATGAACCAAGTTGTACTTTCAAACACATTAAACATTTTTGTGGTTTAGAAGCATCTTAAATTTTAAGACATACATGGTTTGTTGAGTCTGTAGCTATTTATTATATTTAGGATTTATATGTAGGGTGTGCTCTCATGGAATACAGATATGGTGGATACATGCATCAATTGTGCAAAAAGATTTGGATTTACTCTTGAGGTAATCCAAATTTGGTTTGAGATATCCCAGTTGTATATCTCAAATTTAGAACAATTTAGAGCTCCTAAGGAACAGATTATGTTTTAATTATTGCATTTCAAAGTCACAAAATATTCAAAGTCATTTTTACCACTAGGATGTGTTCCATAAGGGAATAAAATCTAAACTGAAGTACCATTCCTTCTGTTGCTAAGAGAAACATGTTCTTAAAAGGCTTACCTAATGGAGTTGGATTTACAGACTACTTTTCAAGCAGCTCACCTCACAGCCATCACTGACTTCCATAACTTAATATAAAGAAAATTAGTTTCTTCATAGATTATGGCTGTAAGATTTATTAGTGACTAAAGCATATAATCCCCATAAATAAGCCAGTTCTGTGCTAGATTCTTCAAGGCCAAAGGGCTCACGTGACATTTTTCATTTGGGTACGGAAAGGCTATTTGGACTTATAGGATCATTGAGTCTACATTTCTCGTAGTTGACATTGATCCATTCAAAGTCTATAAAATATAGAGATGCCTCAGATACCTTTAAAGTTTTAAGCTAAATAATTCAGACACCTTATAATTTTTTGCCTGCAGGCTCTCTGAAACTTACTGAAGGCAAACTTGGTCAGTATTTAAATGGAAAATAGTCAAATAAAATATGAAGCAAGGGATAGCTAAAGTATTAGTAATTTCTTTTCTCCCTATATATATTTTTTTTTACAATTTTCATGGAATGATTTCTGGTATAAGGTTAGTAATGTTCTATTGTGAGGAGTACTTTTTTAGGTGGGAATTTTTAGTTCTTAGATAAAAGTAATAATGCCAAATATGAACTATTTAACCTTTGAGGTTTGACCTAAAGAGCTAACTAGGAACTAGAAGATACATTTGCAAATGTTAATAAAATATGATTTTGTTTCAGAAATTGCATATATATTTATGTATTTCATTTTCTATTATTTTGTTCAACAATCCCAAAAGATTGAGGAAGTAGATTAATGCATATTCCAAACTTTTAAAACATAAAAGTAGTATGTGTATGCACTGTTTACATGCATATTTATGTATAGATATAAGTATGGTTCTTTAGCAGTTGAGTAAAATTTTCATAAATTTCAGAATATAGTATTTGAAATGCCTTGAATTCTTTTGTGCAGTTGTATAAATAAATACATATAACAGCATATGAGTTTTTGCTTAGTAGGTCATCATAGTTAAGGTAACCAGCTGTACATAGGTGCTTGGTAAAAGCAGGCTGGAATAAATCAACACTAGCTACTTCCTGCCTTTCTTTTTTTCATTGCCTGCATCTGATCAGAGATGATAGGGAAAAGGTAGTGTTTAATTTTCTTACTCTGGTTCTTCAGTATCATTTATCCATCATATTTTCACTGTCCCTTAATTATATGTATATTATTGAAATGATATGACTGATAAGTACGTGGTTCCTTGCAATGAATCAGATAATGTGATGGCCAAACAGGAAATCTCCACTCATTCTCATGGCTCCAATCATACATTGATAGTCCTCAATTTCATCTCCAAACTTGATATTGCTCCTGAGCTTCAAATTTTTAAATCCAATTGCTGCATTCAACTGCCTTAATATCTGAGGTATTCTTGAAAATTCTGCTTGTTTTGGGATGCCACTAACTGCAAAGAAGTTTGAGAAATGTGATCCCATGGTATGCCAAGACATGAGGGAGCCCAAATTTGGGAGACGGAGACCTGCCTCAGGCACGGTGTTTCACCTTAAGTTTAGTTAATCATTTCAGTTTTTTCCTACTTCCAAAGTTAGAAGTCTTGGATAAATTATCAATTATTTTCCCTTTTTAAAATTCTCTTAATTATATACCAAATTCTCCCAAATCTATCTTTTCAACCAGTATCTCATGATTTCACTGTTATTTCATTATTCTTATGTGGCCAGTTGCCTCCTACGTGTGTGTTACTTACTTTGCTCCTCCTTTCTTGCTGTTGCTATTCAAAAACATAACTTTACCTCACTTGTTTTTAAGAAAAGATCTCATGGCTCATCAGGTGTAAAATTCAAATAAATTTATTGTATTATACCTTAATCCTTGCAATCTGGCTTATATCAGCATCTACAATGCACCTATCAACCTCATATTTGTGCTCCTGAGTACTGAGCTCTCTTTATTTCCTAAATATTTGTCCTTTGCATCCTTGGAATGCTGCTTTCTTTGCCAGCAATGCTCTACTCTTGTCTTTCAAAGTGATAAATGTCTACTCATTTTTTTCCTAGCTAAAATGTTGGCAAGGCTTTTCCTATGTCTCTTTGTAGTCAATATCATATTTTTCATGCTTTTGTGAATAAAACTAATGACATCATTTGGCATTTTGTGTGTATGTGCATTAGGGTTAACACTTAGCATGGTACCTAAGAACATTATAGATATTCAACAAATGTTTATACAATTAGCGAATTACCAATGCTATAGTTTGGATCTGGAATGTCCCCCAAAGGCTCATGCATTGAAAGTATGGTCCTCAATGTAGCCAGGTTCAGGGTGGGGCTTTCAGGCAATGACTTGGAGCATGAGGATTCTGACCTTATTGGATAATCTAATGGATTAACCAAATGAATTAGCTGAATATACTCCTGGGAAGTAGGACCTAGTTGAGGGAACTAGGTCACTGGGGTATGCCCTAGAAGAGTTTATATTCTCCCCCTACCCACTGTCTCTCTTCCCAGATACCATGGGCTGAACAACTTTCTTCTCCCAGTACCTTCTACCAAAATTTTCTGCTTTACCTCAGGCTCAAAGAAATGGAGCTGGCTGAACATGGAATCCAATCTCTGAAACTGAATCAAAATAAATCTTCCCTCCTCTAATTTATTTATTTCTTTTTGGTACTAGGGATTGAACCCAGGGACAACTAACCACTGAGCAACATCTCCAGCTCTTTTATGTTTTATTTTGAGATAGGATCTTGCTAAGTTGCTGAGGGTCTCATTAAGTTGCTAAGGTTGGCTTTGAACTTGCAATCCTCCTGCCTCAGCATCTTGAGTCACTGGGATTACAGGCATGTGTCACTGTGCCTGTCTTTTCTTCTTATCAGGTGTTTGGTCAGTTTTAGAAAACTGACTAACACAGACCTTAAATTAATATTGCCATTAACTCATCATTAGTAGTATTAAACAGCTATTGCAAATCTTTATTTAAGTCAGCTAAAGGTTTAAATAGAATTCTGTCTATTGGTTTGTCTACTTGCCCAACCCCTATTTTTGATATATAGTAAGGCAATAATATTTTAATCTAGAGTTGAACTTTGACTCAATCATATGATCAAAGATGAACGAATACCTTGACCTAGAAAGGTGATTTCTAAGACCTACATTTGAGACCACTGAGGTTTTCCAGTAACCCTAGTCACATTATATTCTCTATGATCTAGAACAGAATTAATCAATTAATCAATGTGGCTTCTAGCCATAACTTTCTATGTGCCAGAAATAAGAATGTATTAATAATGGGGGGGGGGTAGGGAGGCAAGAATGGAGGAAGGAGGGACTGTATAGAGGGAAAAGAGGGGTGGGAGGGATGGGGGAGAAGGGAAAAATAACAGAATGAATCAAATACCATTACCCTATGTAAATGTATGATTACACAAATGGTATGCCTCTACTTCATGTACAAACAGAGAAACAAGTTGTACCCCATTTGTTTACAATGAAAAAAAAATGTATTAAATGAGTGTGTGTGTGTGTGTGTGTGTGTGTGTGTGTTTAATTTGAGGCAATGATGATTAGGATTGACTTGTTTAAGGCCACTTTATCTCATTTATTCGAAGCTTTCAAAGTCCTATCCCCCTTCCTTTTTTTCAATTTTATTGAAAGGCACACAAGGAACCTTATCTTTACTTCAGAATGGAATATATTTCTAACTTATGGAACTTTGTCTTTCAATATTTAGCATTCAGCAGCACTTGTAAAGACTGCAGAGAATATTCTCTTCCTTAGAGGCATGATGTCCTGCTTCCTATAGTGGTCCTTGCTAAACCTCTAAATTCCCAGATTCTGGACTCTTTTTAGTCCTACCTTCCCGACTTTATTGACTCTGTAAATTTTGGATTTATTTATTCATTTTAAAATATATATATATATATTTATAGATGAACAATACCTTTATTTTATTTATTTTTATATAGTGCTGAGGATCAAACTCAGTGCCTCACATGTGATAGGCAAGCACTCTACCACTGAGCTGCACCCCAGCCCTAAACTTTGAATTTATATTGTTAACTAGTTTCTGTTTTCTGGGTTATTTTATTTATTTATTTTATGAGCTTCCCTGCTATTATGAAAATTTTGAAGATACCTGTTGATGTCTGTCTGTAGTTACATATATATATATGTACACACACACACACACACACCCATATGCATCTCTGCTCTCCATCCCTCTGCCATACTTGAAATGCATTTTTAACCTCATTAGATCAAAATAAAAAGTATGAAAGGAAGCACATGGAATGGTTCTGGGACCAAGAAATAATCTTGATGATATTGCCAATAATATAATTATTGCCACATTTCCCTTGACTTTAGTGCACTGTCCAGAGTATAAATAGGGGTAATACCTGTCCATACAGAAAATACAATTTATTCGAACCATAAAATGTTTTGTTAAAAGTGAATATCAAAATACTCAGAAATCCATAATGATAATTTATTTGAGAAGTGAAAATACATATTTTTCTGTTTATTATTACTTCTTTGAGGGAATTACCCATCCTTCATTCTTCACCACCTGAACCCAAAAGAACTAAACTTACCATGGTTCCCATGGGTACTATTGTCAATCAGTATTATACATCCTTGAGTGGAATAAATCATTCTGGGGTGGGTATATTACTCAATAGTTTGCCAAATCTGAGCCAGGTTTGAGAAGTTAGCAAAAATTACTGGGAAAGAGACACTCCTTTTCTTTTGGATTAGTAAATTGATAGAACGTTCTCTTGGAGCTATTGATGGCTGTCCCTATCCACCATGTGGGGAAGGCATATTTGACAATAAAACTGACATAGAGGAAAATGAATTTAAGACACAGAGACAATGTTAAGATAAATTCAGTGGAACAGTTGGACTTGGCACATACTTTAGTTATGTGTGGTGATAAATTCTTTGTTTTAAGTTGGCTTGTTTTAAACTTAAAGAAACTTGGATAATTAAGCCAGTAATTTGAATGTATCTTTTAGATCAGAAATTAAGTAATTTTGTAGTTGATATGCTTAATTTCCTGGTGGAAATAATGTCAGGCTTTAAATCAACTTTTTTTATTTTCCTTGCATAATGTGAAGTCCTTCTGAAAAAAATTATCTTGCTAACATGACAGTTGCTTACATCTTAAAATTTTTAAATGTGGTATTCTCTAGGCAAATTTGAAGACAAATCAATTGCCTTTAAAAAAAACAAAACAGAGTTTATATAGATCGTAAGCACCTATTTTCTAAATGCTACAGGGAAAAACTTTTTTCTTTCTTCATTTTCTGTGATTGCAACACATATTAAATGGTCCCCTTGGATTGTTCTCAGAGGAAACTTGCCTAAATCCATTTAAATTTTCACTGGGCTTGGCATGCTTTATACCCTATATCAGTTAAAGAAATGGTTAGTTGAAGGATTTTCTCCTTTCTGTGTCTTGGATATTTTCATCCCACTCTTGGACCCATTAGTGAACTAGAGGTGGCACAATGGCCATTTCTTATGTTGGCTCTTGTCTTTTGGGATTTGCAAGCCTGTCTTTTGCATTTCTCTGTTGTCTTATGGAAATGTGATTTGTCTCTGAGTAAATTTCCAGAATGAAGGAGAGCTTGGAAAACATCTCATTATCACAAAAAACACAGTTTCTTATAAGCTCTATTCCATATGTAAATGCCCACTCATTTGAGTTTCTTTTCAATGTTTGGCATTTCAGTTTGTATACATCTACATATTTGTATATAAATTATCCTATGCAATTGCACACTTTAGGAGAAACTATTATGGGGGTGGGAAACATTATGTTAAATAATTACCATTTTTATAATTTGAAATATTTTTTCCATTTCTATTTTTAAAACATTGCTCTTTACAGATCATGCAGCAATGACATTGACGGTTCTACAGTTCAAAACCCTGCAATTCAAATAACATATTTTATTCTTGAATAATTAAAGTTCATTGTAATTGGAGATTTCTCTAAAAGCTATTTGGCATATTTTCATAGTCTCTACCTTGTCTATTCAATTGGTAAGTTAGTGTTTCCAAACTTCTCTGTGAGAAATGCACCTAACAGCTTGTGATTCAAATTATGCAATACAGGATTATATATTTATACACAGAATTATTTGTGGTTGCACTTGTGTATGAAAATGATACTTCCGATCTCTACTTACTATCTCATCATGTTATACCACTGCTTAAAACCATGAATGACACTCTGTTATCTGAAAGATGAGTCAAACTCTCATGCATGCTGACAAGATCCACCTCTTGCATTCCTGATACAAATCCCACCAAAGTGTCCCAGGCTCCCTTGTGTCTTCAGGCTGCTGGACTTTTGCACGAGCGGTTGTCTTAGCCTGCAGTGTTTCATCTGCCTGCTTTAGTCCCTGGCAAACTCTAGTCTTGGCGTTAGTGTAGCTTAACCTTAGGTAAAGTTTTTTCAAGAAGTTTTAGGTGCTCTTTTGTTCTTTGTCCCTGGTGTGCTTTTACACACCTTTATTATAGTAATTATAATATCCATATTTCTTGAGCTTTCATATTAATATGGGGGACTAAGAACTGAGACAAACTTTTTGCACTTTTACTTTGCTGAATCTTAAGGTAGGAGTCATCATTTCTTTCCTCATCACTGGTGGAAGTAGAATTAATTGTGCAATGAACACACTTCCAAATCTAGAAATCTTTCATAGGACTCATCTTATACAAGTGTAGTTTCACAGTTTTATTGGACTGGATCCATTGACCCTTTCATGATTCATTTACTTGTACTTTAAAGATATTTCATCAAAGACTACTTTAACCTGTGATATAGAACCCTGGGACAATGCATTATCTGTATCTAAGTTCAAGGACTTGATCAAGGTATAAGGCAAAAGTTTGAAGGGAGATGATTGGAGGCAGGTTTGGGAATCAAGTTTTCTTTATTCTGCCCCCAAATAACAGCTAGGAGCTGAGTCAGTACAGAGTCAATCCTCACATAAATTTCTTTGCTTGAGTTATCACCATGTAGGACCTGAATTATGATCGCTGTAGTTTTTGTTTACATGATGACTGACAGTGGGATACAGTCACCACCTTGTACATTGAAGTCTCCTATGCCTCACTTTCCAGTATGCTCAGTCCCATCTGTGTCATTTCACATGAACTTGCTATCTCTTTTGAAAGACCCAGGATACTAGAAAACCTTTAGAATGGAGAATGGTTCTGGAATACAGGAACCATAGCCTGCACAATTTCTAGCAATGATGTTGAGTGAAAGAAAAAAAGATTATCTCTCAATGTTTCTGGCTGGATGAAAATGATCATAATGAGTCAATACATGTAGAAATGATCAAATAGGGTCAGACACTTCTTAGGCAAAAGAGCAAAGGCTGTGAAGACCTCCTCATTATGTTCTCTTGCCCTCGCAACTTTACCTGAATTGTATGTTGAGAAAATGATAGAATTGGTGGGAGCAGACTGGAGGTCATTGCAATTTAGGAACCATTCTGAAAATCTGGCCTGACTTCTAAAATAAAAGTGATAATAAAATCTCTTAAGACCATGCAGCCTGAATGTCTCAACCTTCCTTATTTTCATTTATATTACCCCAAGACCCAGAGTCCTGAGTACAGAGGGAAGTGAGTCCTTATTAGTAGTAAGAATATTTTATTTCTCTGAGTCCTTTGAGTATCTTCCTTCTTTGCATCTGTAGGCATGTGCTTTGTATTTTCATTTCAGTATCCTCAGCATCTAGCATCATGCCCAGGTCTATGCTCAATAAACGAATCCTGCATGGAAGAATGGTGGTGCATGTTTCCCTTTGATGAAAAACATACATTTTATGGGCCTGCTGGCCTGCTTATTTGCATTAAACTTGTGACCCCCCACGAGCATGGCACCCTGTAAATGTTCTTTTATGAATACATATCCACCTCTAACTTTTGTTTTAAACCCCTTTTGAAGTTGTAAACTGACAAGATCAAGGCAGGATTTTTCTATGAATGCCATTATTTTCAGCATTCACTCATTTTAGAAGAAAAGGAAACTTCCTTTCCTCACCTCCCACAGCCTGAAGAAAGTTTCTTTTTTGAGAACAAAATTACCATTTGTTTCAAGATTTCTCTTCAATTATAGCAATTTCCACATGTTTTTAAACTATTCTCAGTGAGAGAAAAATCAACATTATGTGCTTTTGAAACAGGCGGATCTGGCAGGCACAGGTTTAAAGGAATCATGACTGAAACAAATGAGTCGGAAGATCTTTCTTGTTTGCTTTTGGCTATTGCCCATGTTGTCTATGAACTCAGAAACAGGACGAATCAGACTCTTTTTTTTTTTGAGTGCAGTTAAATTGCTGCATAAAGTGGACCTTGAAATGCACTATCAAGTAGCTCACCCTCTTCTTAAGGATAAGACAGCATACACAGCTCAAGTGTATTTTTTATGTTCACAGGCTTCAGTAGGGAGAACATTCAGGAAGCATCCATTGCAATCAACCAGCTGTGGCCTGCCAATTCTGGTTCCTGACAGGTAGCAAGCTGTATCCTTGGCTGTAAAGAATCTCAAACAGCCTCAATGTGCTCTCGGGAGGGTAACTGTTTAGCCTAAGCAATTCAAAGAAGCATAATTGTGCTTCACAGTACACAGAAAGTCACCACATCTGTTTCATATTTTTGGCTTTTAGAACTGAACTAGAACAGAGAAATAAACATACAGCTTTGAATATAAAGTAAAAACAAGTTCATGGTGCACAGATGAGCATATTGTATGTAACTCAGTGAAAATTTCCTTAATGAGGGTTTCTTTTGGTAAAGTGAGAAATATTTCTGGTGTTAATCAAGGTTTTTTTAAAAAAAGTTTTAATAGAAAATATTATCTATTTAAATGTCAAGGCAGCTATCATTCCTCCTTAAATCTATTATAGTCAATTGTTGAGATGTTGCAACAGCATTCACGTGACCTATTGCAAATATTTGGGGCGTCATCTGCACTACATTAGCCTTTCTAGTGGTAGTTATTTAAAAAAATAATTTGGATGTAGTAGGCTAAAAACATTCAAGGCAATGAATTAGAACTTCATTAACCACTTTCATCCTTTATTTTGGTTCAAATGTAAATGCAGTCATTTGATATCTAAGTGTATATAATATGTGATGACTGTCTTTTAAAAATGTAATCTAGCAGAAAATACATCTTAATTTGAATGTAACTCTGCTTTAAATATAATTTTAATATTCTTCAGCATCTGGCGTCTCAAAGAATGAGGTCATTTGAGGTTAAGAAAACTTTTCCTTGCAAATAATAATAATAATCTTCAGACAGTGAAAAAGGCAAGTATTTATTTAAAATGATCAGACACCATGGAGAAGAGGGGAGAAAGAAACTAACATGCTTAGAGCTTTTGCTTTTATTGGGTTTATACATTATGAGATTGAATATTTCCTATAATAGCTATCATGTAGAAAACATTTTTAAGATCTTATGGATCTTATCTTATACCTGACATAAAGTAACTAGCTCAGGTATCAAAAGATATGTTGGTTGTATTTAGATCTCTCTTACTCCCTCTGCTTCAGTATGCAATGATATGTTTTCATTTTTATTTTTTACTGTTTGTATTCCCAGCAGTCTATCTTAAGCTACATGAGGTCAAGGACTATCTATCCTCCACTGTACACCCACAGACCAGTTCACACGCGAATAGCAGCTAATCAATATTTGTTGAAGTTATAGATTCCTCTCCCTGTTCTAACTTCTTTGTGTGTTGACTCATTTAATATTCCCAGCAATCCTATGATTATTGCTATCCCAGCTTCAGAGATGAGTAAAGAGGAAGCACAGAGATGTTAAATAACTTGCCAAAAGCCACATAGCTTGTAGGTAGGACAAGCAGGATGTAAGCCCAGGCTGTCTGACTCTACCTAGGTCTGTGCTTTTAATTACTAAATGAACTATTGGCAAAGTAAGAAATAGTTAATCAAGAATGATGAAAAATTTAATATAAAAAATTACATGTTAAGGGAGACTACCCATTGTCATAGTACTCATTTGTTTAAAAAAACACATTAAGTAACTTACACACCACTGTGCTAGACCTCTTAGATTGCCTCACTCAAACCTTAAAGGAATCCAGTGTGTGTGTGTGTGTGTGTGTGTGTGTGTGTGTGTGTGTTTGTGTTTGTGCACATGCCTGCACACATATGCATGTGTATTAATCTTATTCTCTTTATGTTACAGATGAGAAATTGAAGCTCAAAAGGTTAAGTAATTTGTTGCAGGAAACATGTCCTGCAATTCACACTCAGTTAAAAGCAAAGCTTGCTTAGTTGCAAACTCATGCTCTGTGTCATGATGCAGTGCTCAAATTTCTTTCCAGTCTCTCACAATTAATAAAATAGAAGGTGTTACTGGTCAAAATGTGGTGGCACTGAGAAAAATATTAATCTCTGATTTTTTTTTTTTGCTTTCTTTTTTCTTATTTCACCATTTAAGTTTTGTGAGTAACAAGGGTCTATTTTTTTTCTTGCCTGGAACAGAAAATAGGGCAGGGTAGATACTCACCTTTGTAGCTGATTTAGGCTGACAGGAGTTTAGTGCAGCCCTGAAGTTATGGACCAAGAGCCTTCATGATTCTGTGCTGTAAGCCAGAAAGAATAAATTATTCTTTTCCCTTCTTCTGTCATTTTAAATCTGTAGAAGAATTGTGTGCAATAAAAATGGGAAACCTGCTCCTCTATTGTTAACATATGATTTTTTATAGTCTGTCAGAGGTTAGAAAGAGGGGGTGCACAGTTCAAGTGTTATTTTTAATCAGGTACCTATAACTCATTTTATATCAGAAACCAGACGAGTATTGGTTAATTACAGTGATCATATAATATTTCAAATGCAAATAGTCTGACTCAGATTTCAGTTTGTTTGGTACCAACTGATGATTAAAGAATGGTATAGCTTTATAGTTGTTTTACTCCCATCTGTGTGCACCAGGCAATCTCCACTTACAGATGGTCGTGATTCAGAGACAGGTTGCCACATGCGAGAAAAGTATGTTTCAGTTATTTTAATAAGATTTATTGCAGTAGTCACAGTTAAATGCTTAAACCTTAATGATAATTGCTGCTAATCTTTCAAGAAAATGATTAGACTTTAATAAACCTCAAGAAGGATATTTTACTGTGAACTTCAACAAAATTGCAAAGGTAAATTTTATGTTTATTTCCTCATCTAATAAATTTGAATACTGTGTAACCTTTTTCCAGTTTCAGAAACTGGATTTTATACACACCACACACACACACACACACACACTTCACTGGGACAAATTAAAGACTTCCAGTTGTTATAAAAATAATAATGGATCAAATGGAATTTAAGAATTCAAAACAAATACATTAAACAATTCCTTATTAACCTTGAGTTCTTGTTTGTGATAAATATACATACCTTAACATTTACCATTTTTACCATTTTTAACTGTACAGTTAAGTATCTAGAACCCTTCCATCTTCTCAAACAGAAATCCTGTAGCCATCCAACAGGAACTCCACAGTTCCTCCTCATCTTAACACCTGGCAAGATCTCTTTTGCTTTCTGTCTCTGTGAATTTGCCTACTGCTGGTATCTCATGGCTATGGCTTGTCTACTTGTGTCCCTCACATTTCACTGGGCCTTCAGGAAGTGATTAGGTAAAACAGGATCTATACCTATGTATGTATTAAGTCTGTATACAGACATACATGCATATGGTACGTGCATTATACAGGGACCCATGATGGGATTAATGCCATATGAAAAGGCCGTTGAGGGAAGTAGTTTGTCCCTTTTTTCCTTCCTATCACAGGAGGATGCAGCAAGAAGGTGGCTTCTTTGAGGCTGAGATTGAATTCTCACTAGACACAGAACCTGTTGCCACCTTGATTTTGGACTACCTAGCTTCTAGAACTGTGAAAAATAAACTTCCATTATGTATAAATTTCCCATCCTAAGGTATTTTGTTGCATAACAGGAATGAGACAAAACTATCTTACAAGTAAAATCACAAAATATTTGTTCTTTCGTGTCTCTTTTATTTACCATTATTTTTATTTCACTTAGCATGTTTTCAGAGTTTATCAATATATCAGAATTTCATTCATTTTTATAGCTGTGTAGTATTCCACTGTATGCATATAACTAAATTTTATTTATTCATTTATTGATGGATATTCACAAAGTCTTTGGGATGGATATTGGAGCATTTTAGAGACTACAAATAATGTTGCTATGAACATTGGTGTACATATTATCTGTGTCTCTGCTTTCAATTCTTTTTTTTTTTTTTTGGTACAAGGGATTGAATTCAGTTATGCTCAACCCCTGAACCATACCCCAAGCCCCCTTTATGTTTTATTTTGAGACAGAGTCTCACTAAGTTGCTCACAACTTCACTAAGTTGCTGAGGCTAGCCTTGAAACTGTAATTCTCCTGCCTCAGCCTCCCAAGTCACTGGGATTATAGGCACATGCCACCATGCCCGACTCTGCTTTCAATTTTTTTGGGTAAATACCCAAGAGTAGAATTGTCAATCATACACCGATTCTATGTTTATTCTATGTTTAATTGTTTGAGGAACTGATGAACTTTTTTTTTTTTGCTGCTGTTGTTTTTTATTTTACAGTGGCCATACCATTTTAAGAGTCTACCAGGAATGCACAAGGGTTCTAATTTCTCAATGTCTTTAGTAATACTTGGTATTTTCCATTTTTTTAATAATAACATTCCTAAAGGGTGTTTTAACCTTTAGTTTTTATAAGTTAAATCAAATAGATAATTTGACAGTCATATATATTTTTGTTTATACTGTTTGTGTAAATTGTCGTAAAGTTGTAATTTTGAATGATCTAAATTTGAATCATTTCATTGTTTTGTTTTGCTAATCTCTCTGACAAAATTGGAAAGTTCCTTTACTTACAAGTGATGCCAAAGACACACATATCTAATATTTAACCCTTTGTGAAAACCTTAATAAAAAAGTAACTTCGAATGCATAAAATTAGTACAGAAATAAAATTCATAACTATGTGCAAACAGATGAAATGATACAGGTTATAATTCAGGGCATTTCTGTTGTTGGTCAGGTAGGATATAGTGTTTTGCTAAGTAAATTGAAATAGAGTACATATATATTTATATACGTGTATTAAACCACGTAAGTACACATGATATGTGTATATTATACGGATAAAAATCTTTATAAGCAGGAGGTTATTACAGAGGAGATATGGGTGAAATAAATAAGTTTTCATGGGCATGAAAATCTGAGATACCCTGGTTGACTTTGGATTTTAGAACATCTTTATAGAGGAGGCACTGACATTCTGGAGCTGGGCTAACAGAAAAAGTAGATCTACTTGCATATTCTAATTATAGATTTTTCCTTTTCAAACCAGGACCTAAATTTCACTTGGTTTGAATAGAATTTGTGCTTTTTTAAAAATTGTTCTGTGTTAAGTCCATTTTCTGGCTAGTGGAGACTGTGTTGGGAACTAGCTACTCCTATGAGAAGCTACTCAGAGGAGGGCTGGGACCCCCGTTTTGGGAGAAAAATCAATGCGTATTGAGTTTTGATTGAAGATGGCTACAAACCATCCTTTAGACACATTTGAAGGTTTAGTGTTTCATTTCTTGCACTAAGCACCAGCATTTTATCACCATATAATTCTACGTTTATATGGCTTTGGAGCTTCAACTTTGAGTTCATGTCTGAAATAAAAATCCTTAAATTATTTATTTGTGGTTTTAAGATGAAATAACTTAGTTGTATTCTTTTTTTCAGAATCGAGTTCAACACACTTTATAGAACTATTATGTAGAAAGACTCATTTAAGAAAGTAGATATAAGTGAAGTCATTCTTATTTGAGATATACAATGTTGATGGCATTTTCAATGAATGATATAATATCTATTTATCAGTAAGTATATTTATAATAAGAATGTTAGTCCAAGAAAAGTTCTGCACAACTCCGTTTAGGGCAGTATAAAATATAAATAAAATAAATTATGCCCCTTTCTCAGATAACTTATATTCCATACTGCACAGAAATGTATAGCAAATTGGAATGTTGGAAACATTTAAAATACAACCATAAATGAGAGAACAGCCAATATTCTCATCGTACTGGAAAATGCATGTTAGCCTGGGTAGTTGTGAAAGTAAATGAATCATTGCCTCTTTTCCAATGAATGAGTCATGGCTGACTGAATGGAGGTAAGAGTTTCAAGTGCTCTTTCTTTGAGTGATGGCAAGAATTTTTCATCATTTTACATATTATTCAATATCTCTGTCACTATCCCTATTGATAAATGATATGAAAAGTGATCCATTATCATTTAAAATCAATTGAGATATTTACAATTTATACTTCACTTCTATAGATCTGAAAGTGCTTTCCAAAAAATCAATTAATTTGCACAAAAGGTTAGTCTTATTATCGCCATTTTATGGACAAATTCAGAGTAAGAGAGGTTAATTAACCCATCACAGAGTCCAAAGGGCTGGAGTGGCAAGGCGAAAATGGACTAAGCACCAACTTGAAGGCCAGGAACTCTGCTTTTAGCATGAATTTTACTTGATTTAGATCAGTTACTCTAACCTAAAAAGCACATGCAATAATTCTGAATTATCAGGCAGAAATATAGTGTGGATTAAACAATTAATTTCTGAAGTCCTTTATAAATGTGAATTATATCCTAGCCTTAGACTACTAAGTAGGTCTAGCACTGGTATCTAAAGTATAAATTAATTGACAAAGTGAGAATTTCTTCTCACTTTTCTTGCTGAGAAATAAGAAACTCCTTGTTCTGATTGGAAATCTATATTCACAGTGGTACATTTTACCCTGCTTTCCTTAATTTATGTCTTTGTATCCAGTTCCCAAATAAACAGGAAATTCATCTTACATAGAGAGATACCATGTTTAAAATACCTGCATAAAATGTTCATGATTCTATTATAAATGCCTATCTCCTTTTTTATTTTTCCCAAAGATGCAGTTTAGAACATTTTTTGTTTACTAATCTTTAATACATACATCTGAAAAGACTATTGGGAAAATCATATTTTTACCAAAGGGACTATTCTGGGTTATCAAGGTTTGTGCTTATGTTTGGTGTTCTTCTCATTAAATATATTAGGGCATTGCTTTATATATTAGGGGTTGCTTTATTGAAAGTTTATTCTCTAGCTATTTGATTAAGAAAATTGTTGTTAGAAGGACAATAATCCCAAATATATTATTTAAAAGAAAGGAAAGCTGAAGTTTGAAAGATATAGGGACTAAAACTACTTTAGTTTCATGCTTTCTTCAGAAGCAAAAGTAAATTTAACGAATGAATTATTCTTCAAATAGTAATGAGTAGGTGATAAGAATAATTTTCAAGATTGTGTTAGGACAGCTTTGAAATCATTCCTTCAGCAAATATCTATTGAGAAGTTATTACTTACAAGGATGGTTCTAGATGCTGAGAGTAAGGAAACTATGCCACTGATAGTGTAGGAATTTCTCTTCTATTCCTAGATTTTCTTTTTTAAATCATGAAATGGTGTTGGATTTTGTCAAATGCTTTTTCTGAGATGATGTTTTTGGTCATTTATTCTATTACTGTGGTGCGTTGCATTGGTTGTTTTTCATATGTTGAATTTATTTTGTATTCTTTAAATAAATTCCTATTGGTCATACTGTATAACCCTTCCTATAAATTGCTGCTTTTGGTTTGCTAGTATTTTGTTGAAGACTTTTGTGCCTTTCTTCATGAAGGATATTGATCTTGGTTTTCTTTCCTTTTAGTGTCTTTCTCATACAAGGATAATTCTGCCTTCATGGAATTAACTGGTAAGTATTTCCGTACCCTTTTTTTGGGGGAGGGATGGAGTGAGAAGAATTTGTAAAGGATTGGTTATTGTATAATTGTTATTTAAATATTTGTTAGAAAGACCACCATGATGGCATCTTATCCTGGAATTTTTTCATGGAAACCTTTCTGATTACTAAAGGTTTCCATCTCTTTACTTGTCATAGGTCTATTTTAGATTTTTCATTTTCTTTTTTTTTCTTTATTTTTTAAAAAAATTCTTTTGGTTGTAGATGGACATAATATCTTTATTTTATTTATTTATTTTTATGTGGTGCTGAGGATTAAACCCAGTGCCAATCTCTTTACTTGTCATAGGTCTATTTTAGATTTTTCATTTTCTTTTTTTTTTTTATTTTTTTAAAAAATTCTTTTGGACATAATGTCTTTATTTTATTTATTTATTTTTATGTGGTGCTGAGGATTAAACCCAGTGCCTCACATGTGCTAGGCAAGTGATCTACCACTGAGCTACAATCCCAGCTACCTCATTGTTTCTTGAATATGTTTAGGTAGTTTTTATTTTTCAAGCTATTTATCCATTTCATCTGGATTGTTTAATTTATTGGCATGCAATTATTCAAAATGTATTTCTAATATTTTCTTTTTATTTAGTTAAAGTTAGTAGTGATGTTCCCACTTTTATTTCTGATTTTAGTAATTTCAACATTTTCTCTTTTGTCCTCTCAAAAAACCAACTTTTCATTTCATTGATTTTTTTTTTCTATTTTTCTATTCTCTGTTTATCTCTTCTCTCATCTTCATTATTTCATTTTCTTTTTGCCCTGGGTTATTTTGCCCTTCTTTTTCTACTTTCCTATGGTAGACATTTTGGCTATTGATTTGACACTTTTCTTCCTTATTAATATAAGCATTTAGAGTTGCAAATTTCCCTTATTCACTGCTTTATCTGCATGCCATATGGTCTGGTATGTTGTGCTCTCATTTTCATTTTAAAGTATTTTTAAATTTCCCTTATGATTTTCTCTTTCAATATTTAGCAATGTATTGTTTAATTTTCACTTATTTGTAGGTTTCTTAAATTTACTTCAGTTATCAATTTTTCATATTACATGCTCTCAGAGAACATAATTCATGTGATTTTAGTTTTTTTAAATTCTCTGAAGTTTTATGGCACGATATATGGTTTATCCTAGAGAATGTTTCATGGGCACTTGATTGTGCTATTTGTATATGTAAAGTTCTATTACTGTCTGCTAGGTCTAGTTGGTTTAAGTTCTGCTCAAGTCTTGCTTTCTGGTTGAGTTCATCAGTTCACCTATTTTTTTCAGTGCATCATGGATATCTTTGTTATTTTTGAATTGTCTATTTTTCCCTTCAATTTTTGCCATTTTTTGCTTCATGAGTTTAGAGTTCTATTGTTAGGTAAATATTTGTGTATAATTGCTGTTCCTTCTTGGTTGATTGACACTTTTATCTTTATAACCTGTCATTTTGTTTCTAGAAATACATTTATGTGAAAATTTATTTTATATGACATTATATAGCCAATCTAACTTTCTAGTTCTTTTTTGGTTACTGTTTGCATGGTATATCATTTTCTCTCTTCACTTTTGTTCGTTTCTGTAAACCTAAAGTGTGTCTCTTTTGGAAAGTATTTACTTGAATTATGGTTTAAAAAAATCTGACAATTTTTGCCTTTTAATTGGGGAGTTTAATCCATTTATATTTAATACAATTACTGATAAGGTAGAACTTACATTGGTCATTTTTTCTCTTTGTTTTATATACACCTTATAAATTCTTTGTTTCTTTATTCGCCATTTCTGCCTTCTTTTTTTGTTAAATATATGTTCTTTATTGTACCATTTTAATTATTTTGTTATTTCTTTTACCATGTTTTTGAATTATTTTCCTAGAAGTTATTAGGGATTACAATCAATATCTCATTATTACGATCTAGTTCACATTAATATCATTTAATTAAATAGTAGAAAACATTCTTCTATGTAACTCCATTCTCTCTTCTTCCTTTTTGCTGTTATTATACCAATTCGCTTTTACTAAATTATATGACCTTATATACAGATTCATAATCAATGTTTTATGCTGTTCTTTTAAATCATGTAGGAGAAAAATAATGTAAAAATATACGATTTGCCCTCATGTTCATTGTCGTTACTTGTTTGTTTAATGACCTTTCTTACCCAATTCTGTTAAATCTGTATTCTTCTATATTTATTTTATTTAAACTTTTTCCTATTTCCCTCTTTCAACATTTTTTATTGGTGCGTTATAGTTGTACCTAATGATGGAATTTGTTGTTACATATTCATACATGCACACAATTTAACACTATTACTTGGCTAAGATCGTTCCCTAGCACTTCCCCTTCCTCCCTTGCCTCTTATCCCTGCTCCCTTCCCTCTACTAATTTCCCTTTGATTTTCATGAGATTCTTCCCCACCTCCTCAATGCACCCTTTTTTTCACCTTTTTACTCTCTAGTTGGTACATATGAGAGAAAACAGAACAACCTTCTGAGTTTGACTAATTTAGCTTAGAATAATGGTCTCTAATCCTGTGCATTTTCCTGCAAATGCCATAATTTAATTTTTCTTTCTGACTGAATAAAACTCCATTGTATAATATTCCATTATGTATATATATTCAGCCATAAAGAAGAATAACATGATGGCATATTCAAATAAATGGATGGAATTGGAGAATATATGCTAAGTGAAATAAGCCAAGTCCAAAAAACCCCAAAGGTCAAATGTTTTCCCTGATAAGTAAATGATGATATACAATGGGGGTGGGGGGTGGGGAATGAGAGAAGAATGGAGGAACTTTAGATTATGTAGAAGGAAATGAGAGGGAGTGGGGGTATGAAAAAAGGTGGAATGAGACAGACATCATTACCCTATGTATGTGTATGATTACACGAATGGTATGAATCTACATCGTGTACAACCATAGAAACGAAATGATGTAACCCATTTGTGTACAATGAATCAAAATGCAGTCTGTAAAAAATAAAAAATAAATAATTTTAAAAAACTCCATTGTATTTATATACCAGATTTTGTTTATTGATGAACATATAGACCAGTTCCATAGTTTGGCAATTGTGAATTGTGTTGCTATACACACGGTTATGCATACATCACTGTAGTTTGACGAGTTTAATTTTTCAGGATAAATACTGAGGAGCGGTATAGTAGGATCACATGATGGTTCTCTTCCTAGTCTTTTAAGGAAACTTCATACTGATTTCCAAAGCGGTTGTACTAGTTTATAAACCCACCAAGAACGTAAAACTGCTCCTTTTTCTCCACATCCTCTCCTGCTCTGTATTATATATCAAACATAACTGTTGACATGGCTCTGTTCAGTTAGGCTAGTTATTAGCTAATTATTTAACAGATATTTCCTTAGATTATTGCAACCAATCTTCCAGTTTCTTTCTTTTTTTTTTTTTTAAAGAGACCATGTGTGTTTTCAGGACATGTCTTTAACACCAAACGGGTAATTGACAACTCTGCTTGTTCCTTCACTTTCTGTTTCTGCAGTGTTGCTGTCAGACAAAGGTGAAGGCTTATAGCTTCTCAAGTCTGCTGAATATGTGCATTATCATATCCCTAAGAATACACACCCTAAGAATATATAACCTTCTAGATTCTCAGGAATATGTCAGGACTTGGACATTTCATTTCCCAGAATTTTCTTTCAGACTTTTTGTTTAGCTGATTATTTGTTTTACCCTCTGCCTTAGGCAGCTATGACATTCAACAATCACCTCTGTTTACACTCAGTGGCCATTCTCAGGATAAATGTTATTGGTATGTTGCAAGCTATGAACCAGGTAACATAAAGGCAGTCCTTTAAGTGACTTCCAGGCAATCGCCAGATGGGACAAATAATGACATTTTTCTGGGATAGAAGTTTGAAAGAGCTCCAACCACATTTTTTCCCTTCAGTGACTGCCAGCTGCTATTTTCACCATGAATCCAGGCTTTTGGTTTACAATGTTACCATAGATCTTTGCAAAGGTACATGAGCATGAGGCAAATGAAAACATCACAAAGCTCATTGATATTACCAAAATTTAGCTTTTAAAAAATACTCCATTTCTGTAACCTTTAGTTAATTCACAAAGTTCTGAAAATGTGGAACTTGATTTTGGGATGGGAGCAGGATTCTGATCATTTCTATAGAGGAGGTAGTTTCAGAGGTCCACACTTGCCATTTTTACTGATGTCAGCAGAACACGTACTGAGAATCGTTTAACTCTTCCCTTTTTTTTTAAGGCGTTCAAAATTAAATCTGGTTGTTTTGAGTGTTATTAAAAACAGCCTGTGATAAGAATTTGTGGGGTATTCATTTGAGATTCTAGGGGCAAAAGCAAGTAGGGAGAAAGAATAGAGGTGGGGGTGGAGAAAAGGAAGAGGAAGGAGGATGATCCTACAGAAGATTGTTACTGAGTTCACTGTTTAAAGCAATGGAGACTTGAGTATATGGAATTTCATGGACACATACAGAAAGCTTCCTAGACCAGAGATGAATGAATTTATCCATCAGCTTTTGTTTCTTAACTCCTCCATATTTCCAGTTCCCCAGTATCCACAGGCAGAGCAAGTTCCTGAACCACACACACACTGGGGGAAGGTGGTGGTGGTTTCAGGAGACAGTATCAGCACAAAAGCCAAGTTCTCAATGGTACTGTTTTCCCCAGCAGAGATTGCAGTCAGAGATAAGATCAAAAGGACAGGAGTTACAAGGGTGCCTATGTATGTTAATGAGCATTCTCCAGAACAGAACTAGCAGGACTGATTTATTTATTGAGTATAAAGAATTTTCTCATGCAATTATGAAGGCCAGCAAGTCCTAAGATCTGCAGGGTAGGTAGCATGTTGGAGACCCATGGTGTATACCACTCCCGTATAATACTGATTGAAGGCCTGAGAACCAAGAGAATAATGATATAGTTCCAGTCTGAAGACCAGCAGGTTTGAGACCGGGAGGAGTTAATACTTTAGTTTGAGTCTGAAGGCAGGAATAAAAGTCTCTCTCAACTCACGGACAGTCAGTAGGAGAATTCCCTACTAATTTCAGCAGACTGGATAAGGTCCACACACTATTAGACTGCATTACTCAGAGTATCAGCATTTCTCTTATCTAAAAGTGACCCACAGAAAATCATCTAGAGTCATGTTTGGGCAAATATCTGGGTGACTCTTCACCCAGTGTGTTAAAAAAAAAAAATCAACCATCGTACTATAGTGCTTATCCAGCTAGTTTCTAGTCAGGGAATAATAAAGATTTGATACAAACTAGTAAATGATGGCTTTGCAGGACAATAAAGCATAGTGTTAAGAAATACTAAGCCTCAGCTAATCAACTTCCATGGACAGGAAAAGAACTATACTACTTAGTTAAACTTCAATGATATTCCCAAAGTAATATAATGTACTGGAAGAAAAATAAGCATCAATATATTCTGTTTTAGTTAAGACAAAACATTTATAGCTATAAAGGTAGACTAACAAATACATTCTAAGAAAAGAAGTATAACACATTTTGATTATGAATAACATGTACTGTATTCAATGTCTCTATCTTCTTACATGTATACATTATCACTTATTATTAAGGTATGCATTATATAGTGTATCAATGTTTATTAATTTATGACCCAAGTTCCTCTAAGCAGAGCTATAAGTAAGTTATTTTCCATTTCATTTGATATCACAATTTTAGGTGCTATTTTATATTAATACTGTAATTCATTAAATTTTTCCTTAGCAATCTATGTTTCTTCTATTTTAGTACTATATGACAGAATTAGATTTCTAGCTCCAGGGTACTGAAAGGTGACAGCAAGGTTCTGTTGCATTTTTGAAATTTATTAGATGTAATTTGAAAGCAATACCATATGCTTAGATTAGGAAGATTTGGGCTTTTCCAAGTTCCCTTAAAATCCCAAGAGAAAAAAAAGGAAATTCATGTATTAGAACAGAAAATGCAACTTTCCCGGTATTTCTATAATTTTCTTTTTCTTTTTTTAGTGATAAAATATGTATAGAGATAAAGGTTACATTATATTGATCTAGATTTTGTCGGGCAAATCAGATATTTAATTTTATAGAATGAAGTCCTTTTGCAGATTTTAATACATTATTTTTTATTTGGTACTGATTAACTGTGATTGAAAAAATTCCTGATTTAGATGACTACATTTGGAAATTTTGTGCTTATATTTAGATAAGATTTTGACTTTGGGGTTAGTGTTAGTATTGGTTAAGACTTTTGAGTATATTAAGACGTGAATATATTTGCATGTGGGAGGGGTGTTAATTTTGGGGGGACAGGTGTAGACTTCATGGGGTCGAATTGTGTCTCTCCAAAATTCATGTCCTCTTAGAATTTTACAATGTGATCTTTCCTGGAAATAAGATCTTTCAGATAAAATTAGTTAAAATGAAGTCTGAAATAGAGGTTTTCAGGTTTGTAGACTTTATTATCTGAGAATAAATATTTGTTATTTCAAGTCACCCAGTTTTTGGTACTTTGTTATGGCAACCCTTGGAAACTAAGGCAGTATTAATGCTCAGATGTGTCAGGGGTGAACAGATAAACAGAAGTTGAAACTCACTAGACATCTAAGAACACATGAATATAGGACAATCACAGATTTACATGTCAAATATAGTGTTGGTGACTAAACCCATACCATAGTATTGCTAGCAACTTGCCAGGTTTATATATAAAGACCACATGTTTTCAACTATTTAAGGAATTGTGTTATGACATAGAACGTTTTTAGGGACTCAGGAACCAGTTCAAAAGTATTTTCCCAAGGATCTCTACCAAGTACACAGTCATCAGGTAACCTCTAAAAGTAACCTCAGGTATCTTCTGGAAGCATGCCCAAATATTCCTACTCAATTTTCCACTGTAGCTTCACTGATAGTAATATTTTTCTGAAAAGTTTAATCTAGCCTTTGTGCAGCACTCTGTCATATATATTTATTTATAAAGCAATACAATAAAACCTAAAAAAGAAAATAAAACAAATATATATATGAATATAGACATGTATCATGTTTCTTATCTCTTACAAAAAGAAACTATTGCAAAACAGATATAAGTAAACATTTAACAGTACAATGAAGCTAACTGACAACAAATGTTATTTTACAGGGCTCATCTTTCCTCTTTTCTGTTTGGTGACCTATGTGTATTGTCATCTTACTTCAAGACATATCAGAAACAACATTTTTTTCATGATGTTGTCTTTAAACTCCAATCCAGACAGTTACCCCACAGCTATGGCTGGCTTCCCAGTGATTTTGCCAGCCTTCTTTTGCTTTGTAAATATTTGCATATATGATTTTCCTCTACCCTTGATTATCAGCCCCTAGGGAAGATTATTGGACCATAAAGGCTGTTTTTAATTTTTCCCCACTCCTGAACATTCTTTCTGTTTAAAAACAGTTTGAGCAGTATAGTTAACACATACTGAGTTGGATTTATTTTTAGTGTACAATTTGACAAGTTGGTTCATTGGTGTGGACTATCACCACAATGGGATATTGAATATATACAGCACTTCCAAAGTTTTCCTATGTATATAGGTTGAGTTTAAAAGAAGTCTTAGCAAAAAGGTTGTAGAGAACTTAAAGAATTCTTATCAAAAATGTCAGTCAGTGGGTGGACATTTCTATAATTCGTAGCAGCTAAATCAGTAGTACCAGGTGGGATCTTAGATTTATTCTGGCCTGTTGAAATCCTTTTGCTGCACTGAATCTGTTAAAGAAATGGTGCTTTAGGTTTGAAGTCAACACAGTGAGTCTGGAACTCAATAAGAAGGAATAAAAGCTAATACTGCAGTTCATCATTTCTACATTGCATATTTCTTGGTTCACATTTTAACTCTGAAATAAGATGCATCTTGCAAATCAATTCTGTGTCATAGTTTAGCATTTTTCTTTTTAATAGTATATAATACAATAGTGAATCTTAATGTTAATTTTTTTTTTTTTAATTCTATAACACCTTCCACTTTTCTATAGTTAAGAGATCAGAGGACTGGGGTTGTGGCTCAGTGGTAGAGTGCTTGTCTAGCATGTGTGAGACACTGGGTTTGATCATCAGCACCACATAAAAAAAATAAGTAAAGTTATTTAAAAAAACCTTCTTGTTTGAAAAAAAAAAAATCATAAAAACAACCCCACTGTATTTCCTATAGGTTTCTAGTTCTCAGTCATGTTTAGTTTTTATTCTTGACCAATCTTCTTGTCGTTTCATAGTTTCAGTTACAGTCAGTTGGAAAGACACTGGAAAATGATAGAATCACTTGATACTAACATGACTTGACCTACCTCTGAGATCTTATGCTCTCTAAAAATAAAATAAAATAATATTTGAAATTCTCCCAAGTTATTATGTATTTTAAAAAGGACATGTTTAAAGACACACAAAAATAGGCAAAAGTAAGTGGGATCAGAGTGAAAGAGTGTATGAAAAATAGATCATCTTATAAGTTTAATCTAGAGCTTACCTGGTCAAATGAGAGGTAAAGATCAGCAATTTCATATTATAATTATTATTGGGTGTGTGTATTTTGGGAGGCTGTTCATTTGGATGTACTGGGTTGTTGGCTGGCAAGTACCACACAGTGTTGTAATTAGAATGAAAAGGTAGGTAGATGTGACATTGATTAGGCTGTGTAGGTGATCACAGAACAGACTGTACTGTGTTGTATCAGACACAGTCCAGGGTCTTTTGATAATCTGTAGAATCAGAAACTTGCTTTTGTTGGACACTGAGGGTAGATCCATTTCTTAGGGGAAGAGTTTTGTTAATCAAACACGGAGGACCAAATTGTCAATGAACAATGAGAAGCCCTGCTATCAAATGATCTGATCTCTTAACATTGACCTGAAAAACACTTTACCTCATTTTAGGCAGAGTTATGTGGGAAACTAAAGTATAATCAGAAGACCATTTGATGAAGACAGAATCACTACAAGTATAGTTAATTGTGTACCAACAAAATGTATAGGTCTGTGTGGTTCAGGGCACTGTCTCTTCATGCCATGCTTGTTCAAACACTAACCTCTGGTATTTAAGCTTCTCTTGTCGGTGTGCCACAGTGGATCATTCACATGTTATCTGTTTTCTTCGACTTTCTGAGGCTACTGTCTAATTGGTTACATTTCAAGTTGACTCAGTTGTCATCATATGCCTCTCTTAATTGGAGATTTTAATATGTCAAAACCCTGTGTTCATATATCAATCATGGAGAATCTCTTGATTTACTTTTGCACTTTCATAGCCCCTTCTACCTTCTACTCTGTGTGGGAGACTGTGTAGACATAGAGGTTTGCATTTTAATTATTTATATTTCTGATTGTGATCTAATTCTGAAGCAGGGAGACACTGTTATTGCTCTCACGGACTATCATAAGGACACCAGATATCAGAGTTTAGAGAGTGTTTCAGGTCCTTAGGAATGTTTTTAGAATTTAGACAGGGCATGTGTAAAGACCCAAGGAAATTGAAGAGGGTCAAAATCATTTATTTGGCAGCTTTGTTGAGGGGAATTTTAATGTTCTGGTATAATCAGAGTTAAGAGTGAGTAGATACATTAAGCCTTTCTTGAATATCCATGTTTCCTCTATTACAATTACTCTGACAGACTTATTAGTCTCTTTATCTTCCTTTTTTGTTTCACTGTTTTCTTTTATCAATAACAGAGAATGATTCTCAATTCATGCAAATGAATTATACTGTACAGATAAATGTAGCTGACATTCACTGAATGCTAATTTTATTATTCAGATTTAGCATGTACATAAATTAAGTTGTGTTGTTCAAGTTTCTTTATACAATTGTTATGAAATGAATAGCTCCTAAACTAAAGTCATTCTCTTACTAACTTTGTTTTTACACTTCTTTATAAATATACCTGTGAAGATTATTTCCCTTTCCTATTTTTTTTTTTTTTACAAAGGAAGAATTATAAGTAGAAAGTTAACAATGGGAAAGATCTGAGTTCATTTGCATGAAATTATTGTTAAGGAGCAAATTACAAGTATTATAATATTGAGATTGTATGCAGTACATAACAATTATGTTGTTATACTTTATATTTGGGTTATTGGTCAAAATTGTCAACTTTTAAGAGTAACCTTTGCAAAAAAGCAAGTTGAGGTAGGTAGGTAGAGAGCAGACCAATGGGAAACCTTATTGGAGAAGTAGTGGTGTGGTGGAAACTGGCCATTTGCCAAACTACACATCCTTTTCATGGAGTGACATGGTATTTCCCAGCCTCTGTTGCACTCAGGTGCAGCTGTGTACTGGAGATCTGTTCATTGCACTATGACAAGAAGTGACAAGCTCCATTTCAAAGTCTGACTTGTAGAACTCTGACAGTAAATCCTCCACCCTGTTCTTTTTCTGCCATCTTGTTACAGCTGGGTCCAGCAGCCTGGGCAGATGTATAGTAGAGGTAAAGAGTCATAGAAAGGAAAAGACTGAATTGCTGAATTGCTACTTAGAAAAGAGTCCCTTGATACTCAGAAAACAAGTAACTTGAATTTTATACAAACAAGAAATAAATTTCTATTATGTTTGAGGCATCATATATTTTTAGGTTTATTGCTATAGCTTGTATTAAGTAACGCAAACATTGTCTTGACAATTCTTTCCTAATTTTCAGTAATTCCTAATCCATCAAAATTTTATGTAGTCTTAAACATAACATTGTATTTGTTAAATTTATTCCTAAGGGCTTTATTGCATTGATACATGTAATTATTATTAGCAGGTCTCTATTATTAGAAAGCATCACTAAAAGTCAAGAAATCCTGATTCATATGTAAAGGGATTTTACAGTTTGATAGAAACAAAAGTTGTCTTTATTTTTATTTTACACACTGACTCCTAAAAAAGGCAAACACTATGAAAATCATAGTGGTTTCTTCATTGTTTGTTATATATTTGGATTGCAAATACTTAATACATAGTCAGTAGAGGGTATAAGATCTCTTTTGCTCCCTTCCTTTTGTCCTCCTTCCCCCTCCACCTTCCTTCTTCCTTCCTTCAAGCATATCACACAAGCACAGGATGGTTGAGATGCTCTTGTTTTGAGACAAATACATTTTTTGCCCCCAAAGACTGAGTGTACCATTAAATGAATGATCTCATATTTAACTAACTACACATGAGATATGCTGCACAGGAGAACTACATACCACTAAATTAGCATATAATAATAAGGAATTCCATATAAAAAGGGGGTGAGGGAATCAGAGAAATCTCCTATGAGAAAGTAACAATGAAGCTGAGAACTGAACCATGAAGATGAGTTAGTAAGTCTTACTTATCCTCAGGTAAGTGAAGGAGAAGGACATGAGCCTCCCAGGGAGTCAAAAGGCAGAATGACTGAATCACACACTGGCAAGGAATAAGGAGAGGCTGCAGAAAGAGACGGGCCTTGAATGAGTCAGGGACTTCCTTAGGTTAAGGAATATGACTTTATGTTAAGGACTTGACTTTATGTTGACCATAAGAGGATACTATGTGTTTTTAAGAAGGTGAGTGGCAGGACAAGATTTGTATTCTAAAGTGGTCATTGTATGCAGTGAGATGGGGTTTAGAGAGGGGGAAACATCCATATGTGGAGCCCACTTCAGAAGTGATGATGATAACACAGGTAAGAGGTGAGATTGACTGGTTGAGTGATGGCAGCATACGTGGAGACTTGAGGACTTATTTGAAAGATTATTTTTTTTTAGGAGAAAGAATTAACAATCTTTTGTAGCAATTGAGGTGCAAGGGAGGAATCAAGGATAATTTCCTGGCTTCTGCATCGGGTCATTGAGTTGATGGAATGATATTTTACCTAGATTGAGAACATCGGAAGAAAACCAGGAAGACATGATGTTATCTTTGGACAAGTTTAATTTGAACCTGTGAAATAGCCAAGTGTCTTGTTTAAGTATTTATAGAATTACTCAATGTGTGTTTCTTAGGTAAGTATTTAATTAGGCAGTTGGATTAAGGGTCTGAGACTTAGAAGAAAGGTCTAGGGTAGAGATAATGCTAGATTATAGTGGATTTTAAAAAACAATTTTGTCTTACCCTGTTATTTTATAGATGATAGAAATTATTCACAGGGGCATGTATTCATATAGTGCTTTGTTATTTACACATTATTTTAACATCAGCTCATGTATTCTCTGCAACTTAGGAGGAATTATTAATTATCTCTATATTTATAACTGAGGAGTCTAAGGGTTCCTTTTACCTTGAAGATAGTTAGACCTTCTGAAAAAGATTAAAATAATTTATCCATCTAGTGACTGGTAAAGACACTATTAGAACAAAGACATAATTTGGCTGGTCCTGAAAGATCATTTCTCTTCTGGCCTGCTTATTATGGAGACTGAGTGAAATTGCTGAGTAGAACAGGGGTAAGGTGATGGGACTTGCTAACCTGCTCCTGGGACAAAATAGCCACACCTGTAATTCATAGGACTTGTCTGCCATGGCTGCAGCCCTCAGAGCTACTTTTTCATTAGTGAAGAGGACAAGGGGTGGAGAGAAGCACAGAAACTTTCTCTCCTGAGGGAATGGCATTCTTTCTCAGTGATCCGAGGCAAAGACATGATAGGAGAGAAAAGTTCTGCCCATAGAACAATGACTATAACTTGTCAGACTTAAAGCTTGCTTTCCTTATGGAGAAGTGGAATCCAGAATGGCGTGTCTTCTGATACAGATATCTAGAGGGAAAAGAGTAACATTTTAAAAATTATTATCATAATCAGTGGCTGTGGGTTGTTTTCTTCTGAAGATCTTGAGGATAGGAAAATCATCTCATAACCTGAAAGCAAGGGAGCTAGAGAGTCCCTTGAGAATTGTTTCTGCCTAGTAATGCTGAGAACTTGCAATATTTTTTAAGACTCACAAATGTAAAGTAAACATTATAACTGTTTACTATCTGAAGCTATTGAAAGTGGTTTTCTGTGTAAAAAAAATATGGTGTCTGAATAATCTGGAATTCCAACTTTTTTTTAAATTTTAGCAATTCTATTTTAATATTGAATTTAAAACTCTTAAATTCACCCAGTCAGGAACCAATTGCCCTAGGAATGTAAACTAGAATCCTTTTTGTTTTATAGTACCATGGCTATTTATAATCTTAAAGAATTTTATTTATATTGACATGGTGAGGAGTTTTCCTCACAAAAAATGGTGGAAACATCATGGAAAAGAACCAGATTAAGGGCATCTTTGAGAAGTTCCTATCATTCAGCAAATAGTAGTTTACTTGAAGAAGCATCTATAAGCTTCTGAAATTCCTTCATACACAATATGACTGTAGTGCCATTAGAGACATATTTATACACGATCTTGCTGAGAGTCTTTACCAGAGGCAACTAGAAACTCCTCCAGTCTGATTATATATGGTAAGTCTGTGATTTAATACTTCCAATGTTAGCCACAAGCAAGTGACCATGACATATCAGCAAGTTCTTATATCTTTTCAATTATCAAGGGACGTTTGAATACAATTTCTCTTGCTACTTCTCTTCTTTTATTTGGAGGAAGACAATATATCCTGTACCAATTAGCACACTTTAAGGTTCATCACTATTAGGTTCATTGCATATTTCTCTGCTGTTTTTTTAAACCTAGTTTTATCAGAAACAATGGTTCTTGAATAGTAAAAATGTCAATATACTCCATCTAGGTTTGGACAACCATAAAAAATTAACTCTATTAGGTTATTAGCTCTATTAGATATTAAGCACTTCATGACTGCATGATGAAAGGCAAGGGGAATTTTATAAAAAACTTCAAAACATTTCAAAAACTGAAACTGTAATTTTTGAGACCACAGAATGGTAATTTTATGAAATACATTAAGATCCTGAATTTAGAAATAATTGTTAATAGACTTTGCAGGATATTAAAATGATTAAAAGTGCAACTAATAAGTTTCAGAGCCTGAAGTAGCTCTGTAATTGTATGATGCCAGAATAAGTATGCCTCTCCTAAAAAGTCCTTTTAATAAAAAGAAATTATTACAGAATGTAGAAAGTGAATAGAGGCATTGAGCTTTTAGTGTGGAGTCTCAAAGCTTTGGTAAGAAAAATAATTACCTGGAGAATTTATAAAAATTAGAGATTTAGGCTTCATCTCCATCCTCCCAGTGTGTTGGATTCCATAGGGCTAGGAATGGGGGCTAATATTCCTGACTTTTAATTAATTAATTTAAATTATTTTTGATTGGTGTATTATAATTGCACATTGTGATACATTTGTACATGCACATAACATAATTCAGTCAATTTAAGATCAAGTGTAATATCTCCTCTTATTAGTTTAATGTCCTTTATCCTGCTTTTTAAAGAGTGAACTATCTTGTGTTTTCATGGTAGGTGTCATGAGACTATGTTAGTAGTCCTAAAATGTAATTCCTTGGCAACCTAGCAAAATCTCAGTATCATAACATTGATCAAAAGACCTAAATAGTAGTTAATGTGTGATTTCTTCCTATAACACTCATAAACAAGTTGTTTTTCTGTGTTCTGTTAGAATTTGGAATACGGATTCCTTTTGGTAGGGCACTCTGATTATAAATGGCCTGACATAGGGAGAGTTATTTAAAGTTTGCCTTTAAACATTTTTGTACTTTGTTATTTCACTTGCCTCAAAGAGTCATATTACTTTGAAATGTAAAATTCAAAGAAATAAAGTAAAAAAATTTGGTAATTATCACAGGTCTAAGAAATTATTTCATAATCCTGATCAATGAATAGCAGTACATAATTGAGAACTGTAATAAAACTGGACATTAGTTAAATGATTCTCATAGTTGAAGTTCTAGTAAAGAAATTAGTAATTTTTTATTTGTAGATATTAAACTGAAATTGGCATAGAAGAAAATTAATAAATCATAGCTCTTTTCATGAGAGAGCCTTTGCGAACCGTGGAATAACTTTATTGTTTATTGACTCTGGAGATTGAACTACCATATACTAACCTTGGAAAAACCCATTTTAAACAAATTTTTTGAATTTTCATATTTTTCAAGTATTTTGTTGAATTTTTGTTCTTCCCGAATTCTAATCAGTAAAATGAATGGCTCAGATTTCAGGACCTGATTGATCTACATGTAGAGAAATAAAAGAGTTCCTGATGGTCATGCCACTGACCTAACTTGAAAGGAGTCATTTGATTACATGGCTGTACAGTGTTCAAGATTCAGAGGTTGTTAACTTAAATGCCTTTTGGGAACTGACAGCTAACTAATTGAATCACAAAGATAAATTTAAGAAAGTAGGGTGGTAGGTGTCTGTCTTCCTGAAGTACACATGCTCCTTTCAAATTTATTTTATAATACCATGAAAGTAACAAAAAATATCATAGATTAGGTTTGAAATGCTTTGTTTTTTACTTTAATGGGTCCAGGAGGTGGTTTTTAACTAGTTGCTATTGATACTGGTGGGCATTTCTTCCTTGTAAAGTATTGGCCTGCACATTGCAAGATGATTATCATTGTTGCACTGTCCCCTGTTGCATATAGCACTCCTACTTTGGTCATCCTAATAACCATTTTCTTCTACATTTTAGGATACCTGATAGGGATATAGTTCCACCATACTTTATAGGCCCAGTGCTAAAATTAGGGAATAGTGTTATCTTGTAGGATTGTGTGTTGTTTTACCTTGACCAAACCAAAAAAGTTGAACAAGTAATTTACTTTTGCTTCTGCCATTGAGGTCTGTGACATTTAGTGGCACTTTGGCTTGTCTTTCAAAGGAGATCTTACCTCTAGAATGGACAAAACTTCTTTGAAAGTTTTAAATTGCATTATTCTGACCAAATGTTAATTAGGTTTATGTATTTTTTATAGATGTGAAAATGTTCCAGCAATTCATTAAGAGTTGATGGGTTTTTGTCTCAATTAGGCACTCAAAAATGTATTGATTAGTATTTTTAAAAGCTAATGAATCGAAGAATTGTTTAAGGCACAGGAAGTGAACCAAGTCTGTGACCTTTCTGGCACAGACTTTACCTCGCTAATAGAATTACACATTTATGATACTATATAAATAATAAATAGCAATGGGTGGCAAGCCCAGAGGGAAAAAAGAGCAGGAGGTGAGGAGTTCTATGGTTTGGCTGTGCATTATCTTCAACACATTTGGTGCATTGTGGTTGTTCTGAGGACTAGGCTTCCAGAGTGTTGTTTGCTAATGGACACTAACTAAAAGGTGAGAAATCTCCCTGTCACTTGCTGTGGTCAGAGAAGGAAAAGATATTTGTTAAATGGTTAGGTGCACATCCAGTAGTCAACTGATGGGCTCATGTGGGATTTATCGGAAGGAGTTGAGCCTTCCCCATCAGACAGATGTTGGTTTTAAGCATGCATTGAAAGTATTCCCAAGTAAAAACATGGGTAGAAGAAGGAGGCATCCTGGGGATGAGAAAAAAAATCATTGACACTAGTTCAGTAAAGATCTGCATTTAAATGCCAGTTTTATAACGCATTTACCTTGGGAAAGATAAATATTCCCTAGCTAGTTTTCTCATATATAAAATATGAACAAATAATAACTTTCATAGAATTCTTATGTGAATGAGTGGAGGCAAAGGTGAAAGGATGATCAGTTCCTTCTGGCTTTCCCCCCTCCTTTTCTACTTTGTTCCCCTTTGTTTACTTCCCCAGTAATTTCCTTTCTTCCTTTCAGAAGTTATGTGTCAAATTTTATGACAATGTACTGGTATATTTCTGTACATGTAGCAAAGATAATTTTGAAATTAGAAATGATTTTTCACAGAAGTCTATTTTTTAGCCATACTAAAGTAAGTACATAACAGTGTGGCTTATTTTTGTAGTAATTTTAAAGTCTACTCAATTGTCAGAAGCATTTCATTAGATTATGTCTTAATTCCTGAGCTTCAGTTTCTTCACATCATTGTACATGTTGGTATTCTCAGCTTCTCTTTTGAGAAGGCTCTGTGAGCACCATAGCAGTTTGTTCAGGGTGATGTGCAAAAATCGTTAACAAATAGTAGTTTAGTGGATGAATTACAAAAAGAAGTTGTAGAGAGGAAACTTAAAACAATTATTTTGAGCCTGATATCCAAATATTCTGCAGACAAATAATTCTATTAGTTGTATTTTTAAATAGAGTCCATTAGATATGTTAGAATTCTAGTTCATGGCACCTTATTACTTTTCTACTTTCACCTCTGGTATTTGGAGATTGGAACATATTTACCTTTGAATCCTTTAGATCACATTATATCTCATCAGGCTCATGTTGTGCTCTCTAGGGTCCAGGATTAAATTCGAATTGCCAAAGTAAGAATATCTAAAATTTAGTGAAATTCTGGTAAAAAAAATTTAAATCTGCATCTCTTTATAAAGAAAATGAAAAATATGCATAGATGTGCATATATATACATATATATACTAACAATGATAACTGAACTTATTCTCTATAATAATTATTATCCTATAAACTTATCAAAAGCAAGTCAGAAGTGTTAAAAGATTTACTTGCCAAGGATAAAATAACATGGTAAAAGGAATGTTTCTGGAAAATCATTATTTTATTAACATTAGTTGTGTTATAAAGCTCTTGTCATTTTTTAAGGAAAAATGTCTGAAAATAAAATAAATGATAATTTAACAGTGTTCTACATCATAATAATGTTTAAATATTCTGAATTCTAAGTTCATTCTATTTTAAAGTCATGTTCAATAGGAAAATATTAATCCATTTTATAAATGCAAATTGATATTTCACATTTTAAGTTATATATATTTATGTAAGGCAAATATCATTTGAGGCAAATATATATACAATACAGATATATGTAAATATTTGCCTCAAATGATACCATGCCTTTTGTCCTTGTCTCTGTCTTTATTCATCCACGATTGGCACTAGGTTGTACTACATTCAAAACTGGGTGCTCATATTATAAATAATAGTACTTTCTGAAATTGTATGCCTGCAGGAAAAGTCTCCAGGAACTCTTCTTGATCCAGCTCGTCCCTACCTTTTTAAGAATAACTGTAGAATGTGTGGGAATGTCACATGCTGACAGGAGGAGGAACTGGCCTGAATAGACAAGTCTCTGTTCTTGCCCCTCTTTGATTAAATGTTTTGCAACACGAGCTGATTATGTCAAGTTGCTCCTGTGTATAAAACCCAGAGAAGAATGACCTGTCAGGGTCCTTCAGCTCTCCTGTGAAGTGGGATGATGTAGTCTATGGGCCATGGATAGCTTTCCTGACCCTCAGGGACCAGCGTACCCTGAGTCCTATGGCATTTATTGTCCCTGGCTGCCTATCTGTGAGCACTAAATTTGCTTTGCTCAACTCACTGTGTGAATGTTTTATGTCACTGGACACATGTGGGTGAATTGATACTAGAGCATGGGTGTTTAGATTCCTTACGTGTAATTAACATTAGTATACAATGACCCTGCTTTATAATGCCTTAAAAAACAAAGAGAATTGTACTATTTTTTGTTCTTTTTTAGAAAATGTATTTCATATTTTAATTATGAAATATTTGATGGCGAAATATGAGAGGGAGTTGATGCTTGAAAACAACTTTACTTGAAAGATTGGGAAGAAATTTAAATAATTGCAGCAAAAGAAATTCCATCCATTTCTAGCAACAAACTGTGCCTACAACATCACACTTCCTTCCTGAAAGCAGGCTAATGGGTGCCACCATGAGAAAGCCGTGCTCTGTTCACGACTCTTTTTTACGTAATATATTCAAGGTGTATAAAAAAGCTATCTGTGTCTTTCATTTTCTAAACAACATACATGAAAGCAGCATGCTATAACATTATTTGGTGTCTGTATTAGTCCCAAGACAATGCTTTACTTGTTCTTTTTCATGCCATGAAGTTAGCCTTCAATTTTTTAAAAATATAGCAGCCTAATTGAGCTTTATTTTTAATATAACAGATTTATTTATTTAAATATATTTTATTATTAAGAGCAGTTTGAAGTTCACAACAAAAGCAAGAGGAAGATACAAAGGTTTCCCATATACTGTCTCCCCTTACATGTGCATAACCTCCCCCATTATCAAGAACTCCACCATAGTGGCACATTTTAACAACTGGTGAACCTACAGTTGCAGATCATTATCACTGAAAGATCATTAGGTTCACTGTTCATTAAGGTTCACTGTCAATGTTTTTTTGAATCAGTGTGTAAAACATTTTCTTAGATCTCACTGTGATTAGATGTTCCCTCTGTATTTGAACCATTCTGACAGCTTTCTTATCTGGATAAGTCAGAGGATTGAGTTCCATGAAAGTTATAGCTCTTCCTTCCCAGAGATGGTCTAATTAGTTCTGAACATTTTGTGAAAAACAAAAGTAATATTAGTTATATATAAAACTAGTAGTCTGAAAAAAGAATTTATCTCTGAATCCCAAAGAAAAATATTCAACTTACATTATTCTTTTATTTTGGATTAAAAACTATTTTCTAATTGGTATAATGTATATGCGATGCTTGACGTCTAGAATCCCTCTTTTTAACCTGAATCTTAGATGTGATATTCTTTTGATACTTTCCATATCTACTCTCTAAACTTAACATTTTTATCTTCTGCCAATATTACCAGTACCAAAATTAATGGTGACAATATTCACTGTCTTCTAGATGGTGGAAATCCTGTTAAGCACTTTGCACATAATTACTCATTTTTTCCCCTTGAAACTCTGGGTTAACACATTATTATTTTAGTCTTAAGCAGAGTTAAGACTAAAACTAATACCTAAGGAGAGTTTTAAAATTCTTCCCAAGATTGAATTTGATGGAGATTAGAGTTGAATTGAGACTTTTTTTTTTTTTTTTTTTACTAAAAATACTGTATCCTTACTTTATGCAGTGATTCTTTGCATCTGGGATAGACAGTTTTTCACTGTGTAATTCTTTGTTGAATTAGGGCAGTTGGGATCTCTGGTCCTGCTTTAAATGATATTAGCTTCCCTCATTAATATGTTACCAATATAGATCTCTGCACATTTCCAAACCTTCCTTGAAGGAGGTGATGTTCAGTGCAGCTCTGGGAAAAACAATTGATGTAGTTGAAGAATCAAAGAATGAAAAGTTAAAAGCCATGGCAGGATGAATTCCTATAGTCATCATGATTTTGAACTTGATTAGTCTTTATGAGGTGTCTTTAGAGGAGATACTGCATGGAAGGGACCAAAAAGGTAGAATTGGCTCCATATTTGAGAAGCTCAACTGCTATTTATAAAAACTACACAGTCAAGATATTGCTGGGAGGTAAAGGTGTTTCATGGTGGTAGTCAAAAGCAGGAGAGTTCTTAACAGATAGTCTAATCTCAAAGCAGAACTTTAGTCCCTAGGAATATTAGCCTGAGATGTAAAAGGGATAGAATTTCCAGAACTATGTACAATGTAGAGCTCCGTTAACTTCACTGAAAAGGCTTTCACATAGCTTTTGACTATGTGACATGAAGTTGGAGTCATCTCTAGCAGAGAGCATGACCTGCAGCTGAGTCAGGCAGTGAGTGCACAGAGAAAAGTTTTCTATCCTCATTGCAGGTCAGGATTGGTCACAGGAAGGGGCAGGGCTAAGTATATTCCAGAGGCTAGAAATAAGTCAAGACTTGTGAATAAGGAGGATAAAGAAGACATACTGAGGAATTTAACTTCCTCTGAACTGGGGTGGTGGTTGTCCAAAGTAGGTGTGAGAGGGTAAGATGAAAGTGAACAAAGGATAAAGAGTTTAACTATGTCCTCAGATGCTGAAGAATTCACAGTGCATCACAGGCAGGGGTTAGGTATGTGGGTGAGGCTCACAGAAATTCTGAACTTAAGTGTTCATACTCATCATTGGGCCTCTAAAATATTAATTTTTAGTTTATTTTTAACTGGCACATAAAAACAAAAAACTATACCTACTAATGGGGTTTGGTGTGTGTGTATATATATCAAGTACACACATTATATAAGGTTTAAATCAGATTAAGCATCTGTTTCCTCAGTTGTATCATTTGCCATTTCTTTTCTTTTTTGTCTTTTGTCTCATCTTTTCTTTTTTTGTACCAGGGATTGAACCCAGGGGTACGTTCAATCACTGAGCTGCATCCCCAGCCCGTTTTATTTTTTATTTTGAGACAGGGTCTCACTAAGTCACTTATGGCCTCACTATGTTGCTGAGGTTGGCCCTAAACTTGTGATCTTCCTACCTTGGCCTTCCAACCATTTGCCATTTCTATAAGGTAAAAACTTTCAAAATTCTTTCTTGTAGCTTTTTGAGATATCCAGATCATTTCTGTTATCTATAGTTGTCCTAATGTGCAAAACAGCACACCAGAACTTCTTGCTTCAGTCTAACAGCAGTGTAGTGCTCATTGACTGATTTCTCACCATCACCTGCCTCTTCCCCATTCCCTGGATGCTGGAACCATCATTATACTCTTAAACTATGAGATCAACTTAAATTTACTTTAATCTTTCAGTTATTTGCCTTCTATAGATCTTCTTTGGTGAAATCTCTGTTCTGGTTCTTTGTTCAGTTTTAGTTGGGCTCTTTCTTTTTTTACTGTTGAGTTCTAAGAGTCATCTGAATATTTTAGATAGCAATTCTTTTTCAGGATATGAGAGTACCTTCCCTCCGACATCTTTGTCAGCATTTATTATGATTTGTATTTTTGATGATTGCCATTCTAACTGGAATATGATGAAAACTCAGTGTAGTTTTGCTGTGCATTTCCCTTATTATGAGGTATGTTGAACATATTTTCATGTATTTGTTGGTCATTTGTATGTCTTCTTCTTAATGTGAAATTTTAAAAAGCGATTTTTATTAAATATACACTAAAGTTGTCTTATTCTCTTGGAAATTCTATCCTGCTTTGAAACCATATATATGTGTGTATATATATAACTATTTTGTATTTGTTTTTTCTTAAACAAGTTTAATTCTGAGTACATACAATACAGATAAAAGACTGCAGGTTTGTTTTACCCGAGATGTGAAACCTTATATTTTGATTGAAAAAAAAAATCACTACATAAAGTACAAAGCAAGAAATATTCAGGAAAGTATTTTGGATCCTTGTTTATTACTAGAAATGGATCTGCTAGAATTTTTCTTGGGCCTATATGATTAAACCTCTTATCATAATTCCCCAAGAAATAGAAACTTATGCAACTGTTAGAATTTATGCAGACTGTTTCTCAGAAGACATGGTTCTTTCTACCCCAAACATTCTATGACTCTAAGTTGTAAAATTATAAACAGATTGATGGGATAAAATATGAAGAAGGGGAAGAAATAAACACTTCCTATGACTAACTTTGCACATAGATTTTAAAAAATATTTATTTGTTCTTTTTAATTATACATGAAAGTAGAATCTATTTTGACATATTTATGTAAGCATGGAATATATCTTATTCTACTTAGTATCCCAGTCTTGTGGATGTACATGATAGTGAGATTCACTGTGGTGTGTTCATATGTGTACATAGAAAATTTGTATCAAATTAATTCCACTGTCTTTCCTGTTTCTATTCCTTCTCCCTTCCCTTCATTCCCCTTTTTCTAATCCAATGAATGTCTATTCTTCCTCTCCCCACTTGTTGGGTTAGTATTCACATATCAGAGATAATATTTGACCTTTGGTATTTTTGGGAATTGGCTTATTTCACTTAGCATGATAGTTTCCAGATATATCCATTTACTGACAAATGTCATAAAGTCATTCTTTATGACTGAGTAATATTCCATTGTGCATATGTACCACAATTTCTTTTTCCATTCATCTCTTGATGGGCATCTATATTGGTTCCATAGCTTACCTATTGTGAATTATACTGCTTTAAAAATTAATGTGGCTACATCCCTGTAGTATGCTGTTTTAAACTCCTTTGGGTATATACTGAGGAGTGGGATAACTGGATCAAATGGTGGTTCCCTTCCTAGTTATTCATTTATTTGATGGTATTTATTTGATTGAACCCAGAGGGCTATACCACCAAGCTAACTTTTCTATTTTTTGTTTTGCTTTGGTGCTGGGGATTGAACCAAGGGCCTTGCACATGCTAGGTGAGTGCTCTGCCCATGGAGCTACACCCTCAGTCCCCTCATTCCTAGTTTTTTGAGAAATCTTCACACTGCTTTCCACAGCGGTTTCACTAATTTGCAGTCCCATCAACAATGCATGATATGTCACATCCCTTGTCAACATTTATTATTACTTATATTTGATAATTGCCATTCTGGTTGGAGTGAGGTGGAATCTTGGTGTAGTTTTTGTTTGCATTATTGCTAGAGATGTTGAACATTTTTTCATATTTTTTTGACCATTTATATTTCTTTTTTTGAGAAGTGTCTGTTTAGTTCCTTTGTTCATTTATTGATCAGGTTATTTGCTTTTCTGGAATTAAACTTTTTGAATTCTTCGTATATCCTGGATATAAATGTTTACTCCGAGGTGCAAAGATTTTCTCCATTTGATAGGCTCTCTCTTCACATTCTTGATTGTTTCCTTTGCTATGAAGAAGCTTTTTAGTTTGATACTATCCCATTTACTGATTTTTTATTTTACTTTTTACACTTTAGAAGTGTTGTTAAGGAAGTGGGTTCCTAAGCCTACATGTTGGAATGTTGGGCCTACATTTTTCTTCTAGTAGGTTCAGGGTTTCTGGTCTAATACCTAGGTCTTTGATTCACTTTGAGCTGAGTTTTGTGCAAGGTAAGAGATAGGGGTTAAATTTAATTTTACTACATATGAATTTCCAGTTTTCCCAGCACCATTTTTTGAAGAGGTTATCTTTTCTCCAAAGGATGTTGTGTAAATCTTCTTTTGAGAAATGTATGTTTAGTTGTTTTTCCCATTTATTGATCGGGTGTGGGTTTTTTGCATGTGTGTGCTAATTTTTTTTTTTTTTTCAATAACAGGGACTGAACCCAGGGTCTCTCAATCACTAAGCCACATCCTCAGCCCTTTTTATTTTTTATTTAGAGACAGGGCTTTGCTAAATTTCAGTGGGCTTCACTAAATTGCTGAGGCTGACTTTGAACATGTGATCCTCCTACTTTAGCCTCCTGAGCCACTGAGATTATAGCCTTGTGCCACTCCCTGGCAATTTTTTTGAGTCCTTTATATATTCTGGATATTAACCCTGGACAGAGGAATAGTTGACAAATATTTTCTCCCATTCTGTAGGCTCTCTCTTTATGTTCTTTATTGTTTCCTTTGCTGTGACAGAAGTTTTTAAGTTGATGCTCTCCCACTTATTGATTCTTGGTTTTCTTTTTTTTTTTTTTCTTTTTAGTTCCACATGACAGTAGAGTGTATTTTGGCAGAATATATACCATAAAGTATAACTTATTCTATTTGGTTCCCACTCTTGTGGTTGTACGTGATATGGAGTTATCCTGGTCATGTATACAAATACAAGACTAGGTAAGTTACGACTAATTAATTCTATTGTCTTTCTTAGTCCCCTCCCTTTCACTTCCTTTCATTACCATTTATCTATTCCAATCTATTTCTATTATTCCCCTCCTCAACTTCCCTTGTTTTGGGTTAGCATCCACAAATCAGTGAGAACATTAGGCCATTGGTTTTTTGGGATTGGCTTATTTCACTTAACATGATCGTTTCCTGTTCCATCCATTTACTAGAAAATGCCATAATTTCACTCTTCTTTCTGGTTGAGTGATACTCCCTTGTATATATATACCACATTTTCTTTATCCATTTATCAATTCAAGGACACCTAGATTGTTTCCATAGTTTGGCTATTGTGAATTGAGCTGCTATAAACACGGATGTGGCTGCATCACTGTAGTATGCTATTTTTAAGTCCTTTGGGTCAAATGGTAGTTCCATTCCAGGTTTTCTGAGGAATCTCCATACTGATTTCCAAAGTGGTTGTACCAATTTGCAGTCCCACCAGCAATGTATGAAAGTACCTTTCTCCCCATATCCTCCCCAGCATTTATTGTTACTTGCATTCTTTATAATTGCCTTTCTGACTGGAGTGAGATGGAATCTCAATGTAGTTTTAATTTGCATTTCTCTAATTCCTAGAGATGTTGAACATTTTTTCTTATATTTTTTGACCGTATTTCTTCTTCCATAAAGTGTTTGTTCAGTTCCTTTGCCCATTTACTTATTGGGTTATTTATTTTTCTGGTGTTAAGTGTTTTAAGTTCTTTGTATATCCTGGAAACTATGCCTTATCTGAGGTACTGGTGGTGAAGATTTTCTCCCAATGCATAGGATCTCTGTATACACTCTTAATTGTTTCCTTTGCTGTGAAGTTTTTCAGTTTGATACCATCCTACTTATTGATCCCCTGCACAAAACTCATCTCTAAGTAGATCAAAGACCTAGGCATTAGACCAGAGACCCTGCACTTATTAGAAGAAAAAGTAGACCCAACTCTTCAACATGGTGGCTTGGGAACCAAATTCCTCAACAAGGCTCCTAAAGTACAAGAAGTAAATCAAAAATCAACAAATGGGATGTTATTAAACTGAAAAGATTTTTGGTTTTATTTATTGAGCTTTAAGAGTCTTGGAAGGAAAGTTGGTGCCTTCATCAATATGTTGGAGTGTTGAGCCGTTTGCAAAGTTTCTTAGATCTTTGATCTATTCTGAGTAGGCTTTTGGGAAGCTTGAAAGATAGGGAATGAGTTCATTCATCTACATGTGAATATCTACTTTTCCCAGCACCATTTGTTAAAAATTTTATCTTTTCTCCAATGTATATTTTTGGCGTTTTTGTCAAGCATCAGGTGATTTTATCCCATGGGTTTATCTCTGTTCTATTCTATTCTATTCTATTCTATTCTATTCTATTCTATTCTATTCCATTCCATTCCATTCCATTCCATTCCATTCTATATTGGTCTTCATGTCTATCTCAATGTCAGTACCATGCTATTTTTGTCACTATGGCTTGGTAGTATAATTTGAGATCAGGTATTATGATGCCTCCAGTGTCACTCTTCTTGCTCAGTATTATGTTGGCTATTCTGGGTCCTTTAGTCTTTCAAATGAATTTTTCTAGTTCTGGAAGTGAGTCATAGGTATTTTGATGGGAATTGTAGTGAGTCTATATAAACATTTTTGGTAGTGTGGCTGTTTTAATAATAATATTTCTGCCTATCCAAGAACATAGGAGATATTTCCATCTTCTGAAGTAGTTTTCAACTTAATTCTTCAATGTTCTATAATTTTCATTTGAGGTCTTCCTCCTCCTTAGTTAGAGTACCAAATATTTTATTTCATTTATTGAGATTATTGTAAATGGGATAGTGTTCCTTATTTCTTTCACTGCAGATTCATCATTGGAGTATGGGAAGCAATTGATTTATGTATGTTGATTTCGTATCCTGCTACTTTCCAAATTTGTTTATCAGTTTCAGAAATCTTCTTTTAGATGCAGGATCATGTCATCAGCAAACAAGATAATTTGACTTCTTTTCCTCTTTGTCTGGTTTTCATCTCTAATTGTTACATTTGCTTTTTTTGTTGTTTATTTTTGTGTCATAGTATCTTTTGTGTATCTCTTCTTGTTCACATTGTTCTTAACATTTTTTTAAAGCAGGTTGAGGATTTTTTTAAAGAGTTGTTTCAGGGTCTTTGTTTGCCGATTCTATTCTACCTGTTGTTTGAGGATCTGTTTTATTGACTTTTTTCCTGGGTATGTGTCATTCGTTGTAGCCTTTTTTTTTTTTTTTTTTTTTTTTTTTTTTTTTTTTTTACAGACTGCAGTTTGATTCATTGTACAACAATGGGGTACATCTTTTCTTTTTGTTTCTATGGTTGTGCACAATGTAGATTCATACCATTTGTGTAATCATACATGTACATAGGGTAATAATGTCTGTCTCATTCCACCATATTTCATACCCCTCTGGATAATTTTTGTCTGAATGCCAGACATAGTGAATTTCATGTTGCAATGTGCAGAGTTCTATTACATTCTTTTAAATGGTATTTTTCCCTTGGTATGTATGCAGTTATGTTCTCTGAAATCAGGTTGAGATTTCTTTTCTTTTTTCTTTCTTCCTTCTTTTCTTTTCACCTTCCTTCCTTCCTTCCTTCCTTCCTTCCTTCCTTCCTTCCTTCCTTCCTTCCTTCCTTCCTTCCTTTTTCCTACTGGGCATTGAACCCATGGTACTCTACTGCTGAATTCCATCCCTAGTCCTTTTATATTTTATTTTGAGACAGAGTCTTGCTAAGTTGCCCAGGCTGTCCTTGAACTTGCAATCACCCTTTTTCATTTTCCCAAGTACCTGGGATTACACGGATGGGTCTCTGCACCTGGATTAGTTTGATTTATTTTGAGGCTTGCCTTTATGTTTTATTAGTGAGGGTATAGATCAACCTTTAGACTAGGCTGACTTACTTTCAGTTCTAGAAGATATTATTTTAGTCAGCTCCAGATCGTCCTGCCTCAACTTCCCAAGCCTCTGGGATTACAGGTGTGTGCCACCATGCCCAACTTTGTCTTGTATTTTTTAAAATTTCTTATTTCTATGTTGAGATTTATGCATCTGTTGGGATGAATATCTGTTTTGCTTTTATGTGAGACTCTTTTTAGTGAGCAGTCTTCTCTTGACAGTGTGTCCTAGGATATTGGTTTGTTGTGTGGTGTTGGGTTTAATTGCAATTGGACTTTGTAATGTAGTTCCCCTATGGCCTCTTTGGCTGTGCTCAGTGTGTCCTGACACAATGAGTATGGTGTCAGAGCCCCTGGGACCCACTCTCTCTATAGGTCTTGCAACAGTATGGTTCCACTGGTAGTTCATGGAGGGGTGTGTGGTGTGAACAGCGGTGTGTATCCTGCAGGAAATGGAAGCCCCTATTAGGTATGGGTGGTTACCTTGGGCTTTCTTGATACTGGCTCTGGGACTTGAAAGTAATTGTGCTATCAGCTGTTCCAATTGTAGTGATGGGCCTGGAGCTATTAACATCTCTTTAGACACTGCCACAGCTGCAGATGTTTCACAGGGAGAGATAGGAGACAGGTTCACTGCTGCCCCTCCATGACATTCACCTTGTTTTGTTAGCAGTGTGCCATCTAAGGTAGAGTATGGGAGTGACAAGCACTGAGGTCCTTTGGGGTGCCCTTGACAGGTGTATTATTTCTCTGTGTTGTTGTTTGGTGTTGTGTCCAATAGCAGGACTTCATAACCCCCTTGCTGGGCCTGCCTGGGGATGGGTTATCTGCTGGGTTATCCCCCTTTATTCATTAAATTGATGTATCCTCCAAGGTTTCAGCAGGACTAGGTCGTGGCTGAAGCAAAATGCAATTCTCTCAGATGCCCTGGGAGTGTAGCTGTGTCTGAGCACCCACCCAGTGTGCTCAAAATGCTGGGCTTGATCCCTGGCCCTCAAAAAAAGAGAAACAAAACAAAAAACTAAAATAGAGTAAAAACCAGATAACAGCAACAACAACAACAACATCCATAAGTGAAAAGGGGAAAAATAGTATAGAATAAAATAAAAAGTTAAAAAATAAAATTAAGGAGAAAAGTGGAGAAAACAGGAGAAAAGGGAAGAAAACAAAGAGTAAATATTAAAAAGAAGAGAAATAAATAACAAAAACAAAACAGAAACAACAAAAACATATCTAAAAGTAAAATTTTCTCTTGAACAAAGTGCTAAAATGAATGGGCAAGAGTGTATATTTCCAGTCTATGCCAACCAAAGCTTCTCTCAGTACCTCCTTGGGTTGTGCATCCTTTGGACAGAACAAAGGCTAGTAGTTAATCACCTCCTCTATTCTTTCCTTTGTGGTGCTTATCAGGTGATGAGTGAGAGTGTTTTGTGGCTGGAATCATCTGGTATACCTTAGCTACTTTGTATTCTGGAAAAAGCTAGGGCTGGACACAGAACTCCCCAGATATTCTCTCCAGGACCGTTGCAGTTGCACACACTGAGATCAGGGTAAATGCCAATGCTGAGGCCTGGTATGGAGCTAGCTCAGTATGCAGAAACCCTCAGAGATTCTCCTCAGAGATTTCTGTGCCATGCACTTGGAGGTTGAGGATGACGACAGCTGTGCAGCATCCCCCTGTTGCATCCCTAGGGTAGAGAGAGGCGATAGTCTCAAGGATCTGTGCCAGGGGCATGACAGTGGGTTCTGCATGATCTGCTGTCCATGGTTCTGTGTTCCCAGTCCTGGCTCCTGCACTATGTCACATCCAACTGCTTAGTCCCCTGTGGGTTGTCCACCTGCCCAGTCTGGCAAACTACTGTTTTCAATGGGAGACACGTTCCATTTTCCCACACGGTGCAGTCAGGTCTCCCGTCTCCTAGAATTCCCAGAGAATTCCTGTTGGAGTTTATCCCTGGGCCTAAATGACTCATGAAGCTGCAACTTACTGAGCCAGAGAAATGATATTACCACAGAGTTCCAGAGACAGGAAAATGCAGGCTCCTTGGGCTCCCAGAGTGGCAAACTCTGACAAAGGGCCCTTCTCTAGATGAACTCCATGTAAAGAATATTATGGGAAGTCCAGAAGCAGTTTGTCATGCAAATCTCAGGAATAGTACTTGCTTAGATGATTTTCTACAGGGTGCTCAATCCTCTGCCAGTGGGGCTCACTGGGACTCTCCCTATGGCACCTCTACTCCTGCACAGGTGTTGGGGGCTATGCCATGCGGACTACGCCAAGATGGCACCTGGCAGCCAGACAGAAGTTGTTTTGATCACATTGGTGGTGAGGAAGTAGGTTAACATAAATACACCCAGGTGATTTATCATTGGCCGTATTCAAATAAGTCCACGCACACAACCGTGCACATGTGTTCCCGAGTGCTCCTGCTCGTGCCTGTTTGACCTTTACCATGATTGGACAGCTAGCTCCTTGCCTGATCTTCGCTTAACTAGCGTTGGCCCTACCCTTTGCCTCCTGGAGGGAATGTAAGCCGGCTCTCCTGGAGCACCGGTGTTCCAGGTTCCCGGTTCCTGAATCATCAATAAACTCCTTTAAATTCAAGAGTCTCGCTACCTGTTTGTCTCCCGCACCAAATTGACTCCGCTGGACGGCGTCACACAGGGGGCACTCCACCTTCAGATGCCTTGCTTCTGCACCACTGGGGTATGTATGGGAATGTTTCACCCTCTCTTATAACATACAAAGTCTCAGCATTTCTTCAAGTCTCTTTCTGTCTACCATTGGACACCAGTATTCTCCCATGGCCACCCACCCCAATAAGAAGTACATTCTAGTTATTTTAGTTTATTTCATGGAAAAGCAGGTGGGTGCTGGGTGCCTCTAATCCATTGTCTTGGGAAACTCATATATATATATATATATATATATATATATATATATATTAATATAAATATATAAATGTTCAAATATACATATATAATTTTGGGGGGTACTAGGGATTCAACTGGGGACACTTGAACCCTGAGCCACATCCCCAGCCCTATTTTTGTAGGTTTTTTAGAGACAGGGTCTCACTGAATTGCTTAACTTAGCTCCTCACTTTTGCTGTGGCTGGCTTTGAACTATCTTCCCACCTCAGACTCCAGAGCCACTGGGATTATAAGTACCATGCCTGGCCCAATATAATTTTTAATCTGTGCAACTTTAAGTATTTTTTTGGTTCTTCTATTCTTAACATCTTACTAAAAATTAGTACTTGATTGACATTTTTTCCTCATCTTATAACTTTTAACTTGGCATGGTAATAGCAGTTTTTCAAGATCTACTAATGTTTACATTCTGATACCTCCTACTTAGAATATGTGTAGATTCTCTAAGTCACTTTCTATGAGGTGGATTCATTCTGGTATTATATTACCAATGCATATAGAGTGGCCTTGGTATATGTCCCAATATCAATGGTTTAGCTCTTACAATTCTGCTAAAATGTACTACTGAAAACTTGTTTTCTTATTTTTGGCTTGTAGTAAATTAAAGAATATTTGGTAAAATGCAAAATTTCTTCTGAATATCTCATGAAGTGTATGAAACCTACATATCACTCCTTAATCTTGATCTTGATTAATTGAATTTTCATGTGACCATGTAGTTACACAAGTCAATTATTCATGTCTCCTAACACTTCCTCCAATTTCAACAGCAATGTATACTATTTATGAAGAGATTACCCTAGAGGGTTAATGTATTTTAATAAATAAGTCAGATTTTCAGAAAGCTGTTGACAGTGGGTTATTTCCAGGCAAAGGCGAGATCAGAAATGGGATTCCTGGAATATAAACTGCTTGAGACCATAGAAACCTAGGAGATTGATTTGGATTTGGGAAGAAATTCTTCACCGTGAATTCCAATATACTTCCATAACTCAGTCAGACTGAGTGGAAGTAATGTGATAGATATTTTTCCTTTTGCTCTCCTGAAGCCACTTGTTATGGTTCTCCTCTCTGTACTCCATAGGCACAAATAACCTTTAATTTTGCATCTGTGGGTTCCCTTTAGCTTCTGGTGTGGAATGGCCAATGAAAGACACAGGAAAAGGATCAATAGGTGACATATTGGTAAGGACAAGTGTCTATTCATTAGGTTTTATGCTGCCAGGTCCTAACACATTGGTCCTGTCCTTCTCCTATGACTCCTCTTTTTGCTCTGCAGATTCAGGGGCCGTTGGCAGCCTCACAATTACTATTTCTGAACTTGCACTCTCCCTTGTGGTTTCTCTTCCTCTGACCTGCATTTTCTAATGGTTCCTCCCCTCAACTCCATCCTTTGAGTATGTCATCTGTTTCCTGCTGGGACCACAGCTACTGTAGGTGATATTCAAAATATTCAATAACCTGAAAGGCATGGATAATAACTACCCAGAACAGATGTAACTGTATCAATAAGGTAGCATCAATGCATACAGCATGAACCTCAGTGCTGGTTATGGAAAGTAGAGCACATATTTTTTAAGTAACTAGTTAATGTGCCAAAATTTACCAATTAAAAAAATAAAGTGGGTTCAAAGTTTGTGATAACATATTTTCTACTTCCAAGCATTCCAGTGTGCTACCTGAGTAGCAGAAAAGAGGTGGCATAGTAGTCAGCCTAGGACACCATAACCACAGTCTGTTGATTGCACGCTCTCGGTTCCCTTGCACATTTCCCTCCACTTGGTGGAATCCCAGGCATGGTTTTGGCCCACCTCATACTTGTGAGAACAAGGAAATAAAAACTCAAGGCTGTTCTTTGTAATCTAAGGTCCAAATTTTACTAATAAAAATTTTCTATTCTTAGACCCACTAGTATCCTATTACTGTGAATGTAGTAAACGTCTTCAAGCATATAGAACCACATAATTATATCTTTGGAGACCCTTCAACTCCCAAATACATCTGATATATTTATTACCTAACCCAGTGTATCTTCGTCTCTCAATACAGTAGTTTTCCATTTGATTAATGCTTCCCATCAGATGGCATTCCGTCTTCACTGCTGGCGAACTGTTCACGGCGCCTAGCACAGCTACTGCCATATCTGAGAACTTTTCCTGGAAACCACCAGGCAGAATTGATCACTATTCTCTGCGCTTGAAAGCCCTTCTCACTCTGTATTGTGATTAATAGTGTATGCTTCTGTCACCATTGCTAGATTTTGATCTCCTTGAAAATAGGGATCAAATCTTTTTCATCTTTATAACCTTAGGGCTTATAGCACTTGTACATGGTGGAACTCAATAAATGTCTGTTGAGCTAAATTCAGTGAATTTGATTCTTGCAGGTTCAAGGGTGAGCATGTGGTGAAGCTGGAAGTCAAACCCAGTTCTCTTTTCACCCGTGGGCCCAAGCTCTTATCACTATGTTATGCTGTGTTTCCTGATTGTTTCACAGCGATTTTTTGGTTTTGTTCTGATATATAGAAGTTTTTTTTTTAATTTTAAATTGATCTCATCTTTTAGGAAGTCAATAGTTTCTTATGAGGATCCTCAGATGTAATTTAAAAACCCATTGATTAGTTTTGTGATCTTTGCACCATAAATCAAAACAAAAATAAGAATTTCAAAACATGTCACTGAAAATATAATTTTTAAAAAGGTTTGTTCCTCTTTCTTTTATTCATGGCAAGGAGTGAGAGCAAAATGAGAAGCAGAGGTATATAAACTGTTCGCATAATCCTGTAGCGAGCCTGATGTATAGTGATGGCTTCAGGATCGTAAACGTCTCTCTTGGCACTCTTAACACTGTCAGGTTATTACTGTGTTCTCAGATTCAGCTGGATGTGTTCAAGGATCTTCTTTGGTCTGAAAGGTCAGCTGCTTTTAGTTGTGCACTAGTAGAATACTAATACGTTCTTATTCAAATTACCTGCTACAGCACTTATTAAATTGATGGCCTTGTGCTCTAATTTAATACTGGTGTCGTTCGGAGGCGGGCTGCAGCAGCACTCTGTGCTGAACTGGGTGATGGCGAGGCAAAGTTCAAGCCGAAACCGTGGTTTGGGGCTGCATTTTCCCACTAAATTAGCAGTCAGATGCAGTGTATAATTAATTAGCACAAACCAGGGAAAGCTTGTCATTTAATAAGCCTTTTTTATTTCCACATTACACAAACAGTGGGAATTGATCCATTAAGTGCCTGGCTATTAATGCTGTTTAATGTATGTCTGGTTGTTAAATTGAGATGTCTAGGTACATACGTTCAGCGTTTAAGAGCTCCTCACAGTTTGTTCAGTATTTGCTGAGATTTTAGGTCATCTTCCACAGAATCGATACTAGGTTCATTACTGAATTTGAACCTGGTTCAAACCTGTGAATGGATTTAAGCTGATAGTTTTATCATGGTCTCAGAAATAAGTTTTCATATTTATCTTTATATGTGCTAAAGTTCAGCTAGTCTCCCTTTCCTCATATTAAATATTGTATTGTGTTTTTAGCATTCTATATATGCTTTCTTTTTTATATAATCCTTGCTTGCAATTGCCTAAGGCAGAGAATGACTTTTTCTTTGCAATATTCCACATAGTATCATGGAATTTTAGAGTTGGAAGGAGGCTTATTAAGTGTATAGAATGAGATTTAGGCTGCCCTGCCAAGATACCTGGAAGGGCACACCACCATCTTACTAGTAGTCTAAGAAACATTCAAAAAGCTGAATGTTGGAAACACCCCTAGACCTAATATTCTTTCTTAAAATGCTTAAGAATGATTCGCAATGATTTCTGAACTGCTGGTTTATAGGTATGAAGTGCTTAACACAAGTGCTTTTTAAGTATATAGCTTACATACAAAAATGAGTACACTACATGCTTTTTTTAAAAAAAAATGCAGGTAGGAAATCTAGAAATCTGTGTGTAAAATTATTTCAAGTAGGATGACTTGTTTGAATAGACAATGATGACCATTTACCATATGAAAAATTATTTACCAGTGTCAGTCTCATTTAAACTAGTGAAATTCATCTCTATATAAATTGTGAAATGTCAAAGAGTTAATTAGATATATGAAAATATACCTTGAAGGCTTTCAAAACAGCAAAAACTAAATAAATAATACAAAAATAAACAAATCTATCACAACATTTGTTTTATTTTTATAAATTATAAAAACTTCTCCCAGGTTTACATAGGGAATATCAAGCCTACATTTTTGCTAAAAAAAATAACATCTGGGATTATTTTTCCTTCCATAATCAAAAGAAATATTTGAGATGTAGTGTTTTCACTACATTGAGTGCTATGGCCTAAATGTGGGTGTTCCCCACCTCCAAATTTATATGTGGAAACCTGTTGTTTCAGGTAATAGTAATAAGAGGTAGTGCATGTGGCCACATTTATTAGTGCCTCTTAAAAGAAGTTGAAGGGAGCTGCTTTGCCTCTGTTCTACTGGGTGAGAATTCAGCAATAAGTTGCCATTTTTAAAACAGAGGAAACCCTCACCAGTCATTGAGTTGACTGGAGCCTTTACCTTGGACTTCCCAGCTTTTAGATCTGTGAACAATGAATTTATGTTTAAAATTATTACACAGTCTAAGATTTTTAAAATTATAGCTCAAGTGGACCAAGACAACGTGAAAATTTAGTTGTGAACAATTGCTGAAATAAAATGCATGTGGCACAAACTACTCAAGTTCAGAGCTGTTACTGTACTTTTCTCACAATACTATGTGTCACTATCAGGTGTTTCTATGTTTCTGTCCTATCCTGACTGGAAAAGTCCTTAGTGCTGGGCATAGCTAAATATCTAAATATAGCATTATACTTCTTAATTTTTAATTTCCCTGAAGAATCAAGAATGGTATAACATACTTGGGTGTACTGAAGGAAAACTTGCTTAGTTGAATGGACAATTATCTTAAAAGGAAAGAAAATTAGGAAAATAGTTTTATTTCTCATGCTTCAACCACATAATGCCTAAAAGCAATTCATTGTGTGAGCAAATACATAATTTTTATCTTCCATTAAGTTTCCTGCCTTGCTAATTTTTCATACAGTGATAGAATTACCTTCATGGTACAATTGTCTTTTTTTCCAGGGAGTAAGATTTGTGATTTTTACTCACTAACAAATTAATTCATTCATACATCCACTTATTCTCCAGTATTTGAAAGGAGCCTGTCATATGCCAACAACTCCATAAGATAAAAATACATTGTGAATTTTTTGCTATTTTTGTCATGCATTGCTTTTTTATTAACATTATTTATCTAGAAGAAATTATTTTCATCACCTCATAAGCTTGCTTAGTTTTTGTAGTATGATCAGTACAAATCCCACAAAACTTGTGGTTCTTCTTTAGCTCCCTTGAGGTTAAGCTGGTACAATATAGCTTTGGCAAGTGGGTAGTGAGAAGTGTATGATTTGTCACTTCTTTCCTCTGGCATGCTAAACATGAAACCTGTGCTGAGATCATCCTGGGTTCATGGTTCTTCATAATGAATATAGCCACCTGTCCACTGTTGGCCAGGCAGTATGAGCTAAACTTTGGTTAAGACCCTCATCTGTGGCTATTTTTTCAGGTCTACTACATAATTTTGTCCACACTAATTTATACAATTATAAATCATAAGATTTTGATGGGGAAAAGGCATACATCAGCCAAAGGTATAATGTCTCAAAATCTCAACTGAATTAGTTTTAGTCTTCTATCACACAGTATGGTGACTACGGTTGAAAGGTACCATGTATTCCAAAATTTCTAAAAGAGTAGATTTTAAATGTCCTCACACAAAGGAGAAATAGGTGAGACAATGGATATGTCAATTTGATTTTATCATTTTTGAGTGTATACATGTATCTAAACATTGCACTATACTCCATAAGCATGTACAGTTATTATTTAGCACTTAAAATAACAATAATAAAAATGAATGAATTGATAAAATATTTTATCATAGTGTTCTTCAAATAGGACTTTGCCTCTTTCTTTGTTTTTTTTTTTTTTTTCCTGAGAATTTTATAGTTACATTGCATTAGAAAACCAATTTTCTACTTTTCCAAGTCTAGGTAAAACAGAAAATATTCTTAAATGTATTTTTCTCTGGTGTCAGTATGTCCTACAATTTTTTGGATTAATTTTAATATTTTTAAATTTAGTATTTTGGATCTACTTTACATAAAAGCTACAATCATCAAAATAATTTATAAGTTTTCATTTTGAATGTAATCCTCAAAAAGTAAGCTAAGATAAAGGAGAGTATTTAAAAATGCATATTGAAAAACATTTTAGCCGCATTTCAAAAATTTTGGTGGAATATCTCAGTTTATGATTCTTAAGTTATAAATAAGAATAGTAGCCTGTGGTCCAAAGCTTAAAATATGTTGTGACAATTTTGTATTTTTAAATAACCAAAAATTCCTTTCTCCTAAAAGCCCATGACTTTGTCTAAACTTCAACCAGACTGATTCATCAAATTGTGTGAAAGGCATACCTCATTTCTAACATCATGTTAAAAGAAAGAATAACTCTTATTTTTCTTTCAGTAGGTCAATTTAGTACATCTTTTTAGATATAGTTGAATGATTTGGAAAATTATTGACCTAAAACAATGCAACTAAAACTCATGAATCAACCTTAAATTGGGATTTAAATAAAATTTACTTCATAGTAAATTCTGTCAAATTCAACCTTTGAAAACATTTGATACATTATATTTACTGTAGCAATTCCAAATGAAAATTTTCAAGAGGATTAATATGAATGAAAAACTATTACTCTTTTGATTTTTGTTCTGAGTTTTAAATATCACTTTGATAAAATAATTTTAAAACATTTGTAAAAATGTGAAAAACAAATAATATAAATTTATCAACTATTGATAGGCTAATGTGAGAATATTTGAATTCTTATTTTTTAAATGAATGTATTTGGAATAAAGAACAAGTTTAACCAGACATACAAAATAAATAATAAAAATACTTAAGGTAAATATTGAATTAAGGGATGTTGGTAAAAAAGGAAAAGGCATGGATAACACGTTAGCTATTTTATTTAATTTTGTATTGGATAATCACTTGGAAAATAAATAATACTAAAATCTTTAATTGGGATTTGGTTTATGTAGGGATTTGGAAATGAGTTTTTATATCTAATCCCTGTCCTAGCTGACTTTACTACATCTAAATAAAATTTGTATTTTGCTATTTATTTCTTTTCTGTACATTACACAACTGAATAATATATGACCTCAATAATAGAATCAGACTGCGCCTTATAAATGGCTACAAAATCAAGGATTTAAACCGTTCCAGAGGGGAGAATATTTGTTTTACTGCATTCAACCTCTAAAAGCTGATGAAATTCTTATAAATTCCCATTCTGTTATTGAAGAAGTTTGTATATGGTATAAACCACTGAAAATAACCATTTGAATAAAAAAGTGGGTGGGAACTTACTAGTTATTGATTACTATGAAAAGCAGAAGAAAAGCTTCCTTGTGGAGTCTATTACAGTGTTTGGGAAGTTAAATGGTTAAATGATCAAAAAATGTTTTCATTCTTTATTGGCTTTATGAAGCTAACACAAAATTCTATATATTTAGAGACTGTTCTTCTACACTGTCCAATATAGTGACTTTTTATATCCTTTGGGCTTTTGATTATTTTTCTAGGACATATTTCCTAAATAAATTTTGTTGAAAATGTGTTTGCCACAGTCTCATCTATAAAAGGGAAATGATTTTAATGTCTAAAAGGAGGAAAAATGCCTAAACAGATTACAACAGTAGATCAATAAAATGAAATTTGATGTAATCATTAATATGATATAAGATATAGGCAGTTACACAAAGACACTCACAGCATATTGTTAAGTGAAAAAATAAGTTACAAAATAGTACACACCATTCCGACCCTATTAGGAGCACATTGTATTTTAGATGTAAATCTATATACGCATGTATATATCTATGTATACATACACGGTATATGTATGTCTGTCTCGTGTGTATGCACATAGACAAAAGATTAGATACATGGGGAAATTGGTGATAAGACTAAAGTTCTTTTAATTTTCTTTTTTCTTTTTTGAATTTTCTGAAATAAACCCATGTTATCTTTTGAATTGAGTAAAAACGATTATACTTTATTATCTTCTTGTGACCCTTTAATAATCACTGTTATAGAAAATTCATTAATAATCACTGTTATAGAAAATTCAGAGTATCTTGCAACTTCATTACAATAGTAGTTTGAACCCTTGAATAAAGGTTTTGTGAAAAATGTGGAGGGAAAAATGCTTCTTTTTTTCCCATTTTCTTATTTAGGTATTTTGAATTAAATATATTGAAGGGAGTTAGTTATGACATGTTCCATAATAATTATCCAAAAATCAGTCCATTAAGCTTGCTGTCCTGACCTACGTGATGTTTCTATTGAGAGTACAGTACTCAAGATAATTCCCATATAAGGCGCTGAAATCAGCATTAAAGGGTTTTGAATTACAGCTGATGAGCATGCAAGGCTGAAAGGAGACATTAATTTTTTTAAAGTTCTGAATAGTATTTAAATTTCTAAGATAAGAGCTGCATTAACAGAAATTCATACATATCTTTTTTCCCCCAGCACATACGAACACATAAAAGAAGACAGTGACCACATACATTGTCTTTGTATACTTTGGCAGGATTTGAAGAAATAATTACTATTGAAATTAAAAATGCACTCTTAAAAACATTTTTTTCTCAGTCATAGTAAAACGTGAACAATTGCTTATATTTTATACCTTATTATGACTCCAGGCAAAATAATAATGAAATACATTTTATTCTAGTCAATATATGTGTGTTAAACACAATTGCAAAACTCAGCATGTGAATACTGTTTTAGTGATTCAAAAAGATCATGTTAGTTGCAACTTATTTAATAGTTTTGGGGATTACAAAATTAGACAAGCACATACTTTCATTTTAGACTACCTGTTCTACCTATGTCTGAATTAGTTGAACTACATTTCCCAGTAAATGTCTTTAGCCTTAAGAAAAGTATAAAGGAAGGTGTTTGTGAAAATCACTACAGGAAGATTCTTAAACCTTCCAGTCTTATCTACTCAGTTTTGTCTTAAGAGTGTTAAGATCCTAAAGTCATTTTTGTTACGAACAAATCAATGTATTTTTGTTTGTTTAATTGTTCTTCTTGACTTATTTTCAAAGAATTTGCTATTATCTTTTCTCTTTTTTTCTATTATAGATCTTGAAATATGTGGTCTCTAAAATCATTCCCATTGGGAAAGAGCTGCAGAAAAGCCATCATCCTTTGAAGTGAAGTAAGATTAAAAGGTAAATTCTGGATATCATACATTATTGCTACATGAAAGAATTGTTCACATCAAAACTACTGATTGTTAACCATTTTTTTCTTTAAAAGACAAACTCTGTCACTGGAAATTAAAAATAAAAATGTCTTGAATTACACAAATACACAAATTTTGTTTTTAATGCACCTATGACATTTTACGTGTATTGTAAATACACGTAATTGTTAAAAATAGTTTGTTTAAAGTAGTTTGAAATAAGGTTTCCAAATTAATCATTGTTTTGATTATAGTAACTTGGATTAAGATTTCGGAATACTCTACTGTGAAAGGAGGAGTAGAAGGCAGAAAATTAATTTTAGAACGTCTTTCATACTAATCATTTAGAATGAGATGTAATAAACTGTTTAAAATATCCTTCCAGTTGTAATGATAGGATGTCTTCAGATAAATTTACAGAATTTACTTTATTTTACTAATTGATTGGTGTATTCATCATCCACAGATGTATTGGTAGAGCTGGATTCTAAATGACTTTCCTATGATAAGCTTTCCAATTAATTCTTCTCACACTGTTTTCCTGGTGACATTTGAACTTCTTTCATTATATAAAATACATCTGGAATGAGACATTGCTGAATAATAATCATGGATGCTAACATGTTAAAGATTGGACCTCTGACATAGTCAAATATGTTCTGGTTTAAAACAATGACCTCAACTAATGCTGCTTTAAGTGAACCATAGTTAGAAAGACTATACAGGCATGTCTGCTTAGCCTGCCTGTCTTCTGCTAGAAGTGGTTAAAGAGAAAGAAATCAAATTGCAAACAGTGTCTTTCTTTTTTAATAAAGATAAATATAGTAAGTCATAGTTTTCCTCCCATCCGTAATTTTTTCCTTTTTCTTGTCTGATATTAAAACATTGTAATAGATAAATATTTTTAAAGGATTATTTAAAATATGTGTTAAATCATGTATTATTCTTACATTCATATCATAGGATTGCTAAATTGTTTCACTGGTATATTTCATAAAAGAGAAGATGCTGATAAGATCTTGTTTAAATGGCTTGCTAATCCAAGAAGCAGATCATTTTAAATGGACCTTACATCTTTATAGGATGTTAGAAATGAAGACATTACCTCCAAATGTAGGTAATTATTGCCTCCTCTTTTATCAGTGCTATTTTCTGAGGTATTATCATAAGAGAGCACTTTAGTATTAAGCAGGGCCTTAGAGTGGCAATAAATCAGTCCAACTGAGTCATCATTGTCTAAGGCATCTGAACTACTGAAATGTTGTGGATCCTACCGAGAGTGTGAAATCACTTGACCCTTGGCATTAACCTTTGCTGAATGAATAGACACTGCTTTCCACATCGAGGAACAAAGCAGAAGACTATTGATTAAACACCACATTCACTTGATATTAAATACCGGCTGAACTCACTTCTTGCTTCCAGTTCCAGAGGGAGAAACCCAGAGGGTTGCTGAGCCTCAGGAGGATGGATGTTTGTAATTCAGAGCAATGTTTTTCCTGCAAAGTACTTTTTTTTCCTCCTTTGATCAATAACTAGCAGCCATGATCAGCCATGAGTATGTATTGTCAATTCTGACCTGTGTATTTTATCACTGAAGGTGAGAGGTCACAGTGCTGTGACTTATATTTCAGTTCTCAATATGAATTGTTTCCTGACTTCAATATCTGTTTGAAAAAAGCTATTTGTTTTATTTTATTTCCTGTTTGTGAGTCATTGTTTTGGCAATTGATTTGTCTACATTAGTGAAATATATGACTTCTAAAATTCTTTGATTTAACCACTGTTTTTGTAGATGTTGAATTTTAACTTGACATTATCGAAAGACATAACAAAGGGAAATCTTAGAATTCATCAGTTACTTGAGAAAAGAAACATATAGTTTAATACACTCCTCACATTTAAAAAAAGGGAAAGCTCTAGAATGCAGTGTAACAGTACATGCAAGCATAGAGGAATGAAAGAATTAGATATTTTATAGGAAGTCTTAAGCTAATTATCTTGTGATCCATTTCATGTGCCTAAACTATTGACAACAGTTGACGGTTTCTTTATAGACCTACTTTATCTAGAAGGAGAACATGTATTATTGACAGATAACTCACATCAACTCAATTTATAGAACCAGAATTAAATCTTAAAAGTTTTAGGTGAACATTAGAAAATTGTCTTTATTTTAAATTCCCCAAATAGCTTCTGTGTACTTAGCTTTGTATAACTAAAATTTTTTTATTATAAGAAGCCACATTCATAGTTATAAGATCTTTCTTCTCTCTTGAAGATTTCATATTATTTCGGACCCAGGATATTGTACCAGTAAAACTCTTTATAATTGTTTTCATTGCCAAAGGTTTTGACTGACTTATGTTCAACACCAAGATTTCTAAATCAGCTGGTTGGGAATCTGTCATGGATGAACAAAGATCATTCCTTGTCTGAATAATAGAAAAATCTTTTCTCTAAAGCTATACGGTATAATTTAATACATGTAATACATGCACAGTCTCACACAGTTTGTGCAGTTTTTGAAAAGGAGCATTAGAAGGCTGAAGGAAGTTGATAAAATGAATCATGCTACTAAACTTAATGGTCAATCCTTTTGATTTGATGCATTCCACAAGGTGTGAAGCCCCTAAAATCTTTCTTTGAAAGCCACTGAAGCTTGGGAAAATATGACAAATACTCTATTTAAACACTCTTTGGTTATGTATCATATATTCCTTTTTTATTACTAAGGACTCTTGTATAGAGTCATTTTTGTTTCACTGTTGTCTTGAGCACACACATGTTATATGTACACAAGAACCTTGAATTTTACTTTAGCACTTGGGGGTATCCATATATAATTTATTTGACCAACTTGCTTAGTAACTGCCAAATAGGATAGAGAGGATTGTTTGCAAACACTGATATTTCAAGTTTACATTTAATGCAAAAAAATAAATGGAATTTGTTGCTTTGAGGTACCCCAAAAATGTAATTATTATTTATTTAGCAACTTACGTTAGAGAATGAGACATTTTATGATATTTTAGACATAATCAGACTGGGAAGGGAAGTGACTGAGTCAAGGTCACATAGGAAGTGGGAAAGCTGTGATCAGAATACATGCAGCCCATACCACATACACTTTTAGAATCTCTTTGGTATCTGGGTGGACTTTCCAAAGGAAATTATTTAAAACCAAGGTTGGTGAAATACAATGAAATGATAGATCATTGAAATTTATCATTGCAGATATTGGAATTCCAAATTCACAACTGGAAAAATGAAGAGAAAGAAAGGAAAAAGAGAAGAAAAAGAAAATACTTGGTTCAGTGCTATTCATTTTTTATTTTTAGTGTATTATGGTTATATATCACAGGAAAGGTCATTTTGACATATTAATAAGTGCACATAAAATAGTTTTCTTCATTTCAATCCCCAGTACTATTCTTCTCTGCCCTCCTCCTTCCCCTTCAACTCTGTTGGTCTTCGTTCTATTTACATATTTTTTTATTTTATTTTTTAAAATATTTTTCTTAGTTGTATGTGAACACATGCCTTTATTTATTTTTATGTGGTGCTGAGGATCAAACCCAATGCCTCATACATGCTAGGCAAGTGCTCTGCACTGAGTTAGAACTCTAACCCCTTACTTATTTTAAGTTAGCACATTGTAATTATGTGCATTATAATATATTTATACATGCACATGACATAATTTGGTCGACTTTGGTAAAGACCAGATAAGAGTTTCAGTTGGGATCTAGGCAAAAATAGTTGTTTATGCTAATACAGCTGAGGAGTTTATTTTTAATGCTCAAAAAAGTAGGTTCTCATTCAACTACCTGCTACACAAAATCTCCCATCCAGAGATATTTTAGAACACATCCAGGTAAAGTTAAAGGGAATCTTTTTACTGTTTAAAGGAAAGGTCCATTAGGACTTAACCATGAAACCATCATCAGTTTGTTAAAAACAAAGGTCGCTTTTCCAAAAAGAGAGGGATTTTGGAAAGTTGAAATAGTAAAAGCTCCAAAGGTATTCTCACACAGGATGATTATTCAATATTGATTTTTTCCTGAGCCATGCTTTGACGTGGTTCCCATTCATCTGACAAATCACTGGAAACTTCTTTTTAAATAGTTTGTATCTAAAAAGGATAGATCTCAAGGCTTCCATAGCCTGAACATTTCAAACTCCAACCTGGCAGAAATCTTTTTAGTACGAGTCCTTTGTTTCCTTGAATTAGCAGCAGACTTTGAAATTGACTACACATTGTTAAATCTTTGCTTGGGATCTAGTAAAAGTCCATATAGTTTATCTGACACAGTAGAGTTTATCTTTTTACATTTGTCATTCCTCATAAAAGATATCGACCAGAGTTTTTGTGACTTTGACCAGCAGAAAACCTTGGCTGACATACCCAAGGCTGAAATGCAGTCAGCGGAAATGGAAGCACTTCAACTCCAGCCCCGTGGCAAGAAAGGCTTCCCTTCAGACAACCTGGCCAGGTTCTTTATGGACCCAAGGGGAGGTACATAAGCGGGGCATTGCGTTTATGTTTTTCCTGACCCACCTGCTCCTTAGAACTACATCCTAAGACTGCTGCTTGTGTAAAACCTTTCAGAACTATGCATCATTGATCTGGCCATAATCACACTGATCTGTTGGCTTTTCTCTAAACTTTACTTAAGTGAGAACTAACCCTCTCCTTCCTGTTTGGGGTTATGATCGACTGTATGTCTTTTGAATGGTGTGAAGATGCTGGCTGTGGAACTGGAACACCACTGTTTAAGTGTCTTTAAAAGAAGGAAAGAAAAATGTGTACCCTCAACCACTACAGAACAAGATAAAAGAAAATAATGACGGTGAGCACTGAGTTGGCAATGTTGACCTTTAAAGAATCTTTTCAGAACATCTCAACAGTTGGAAATGACTTTTCTCTATTTTTTCCAAATTTATTTGTTCCAAATTTGTTTTTTGAAAACAAGAATTTTATAAGGGTAAATTTTAATTCATTAATGTGCTTTTTTTTCAATTGTGAAAAATTTAGTTGCTCCTAGAGTCTCTTAAATATTGTCATTTCCTGCAAAATAGACACATACCACTCCCTGCCTGTGATACAGAACTAGAATAGGTGAAGAAAAATAGGAAGAAAGGTATCATAAGGACATCAGGAGTTGGTCAGAGAAAAGCATAGGACTGAGTATGGTGGCACATACCTGTAGTCCCAGCTACTTGGGAGGCTGAGGCAGGAGCACTGCTTGAGCCCAGGAATTTGAGGCCATCCTGGGTAACATAGGGAGACCCCGTCTCAAACCAAAACAAACAAGTATCAACTACAATGACAAAGCAAACAGGCAAGTAAACTAAAAGCCCAAGAATAGTAAGACAGCATAGATCTGAGATCTAGTATAGAATTATCAACTCCTACTCTTTGCCTCAATCCTTTCCCAAATTGTAAACTTAGTAAGTTGTTAGTTGATATATATAGTTATGCTTGTAGACAATATACAGGTAACAATTTATACAAATGTATAATAATAAAAACTATGTTGGGTGTCTTTTATGTGGATAGTACTGATTTCAGATGCTGAACTTTTTACTATATGCCTGTAATTTCATGACACTAGTATAAGTACTTAGCAATATTTATGGTACTGAGTCATTTCTCCTTGTATACTTTATGCATATAGGTATTTTTCTATAACTAATAGCTTATCCTTTTTAATGAATGATAATGGGATTGGGTAATTATCATGTAGTTGCTTGGAACTATACTTTTGTGTATGCAAGGTCAGACCTCTTGCCCCACCTTTCAAAATAGCATTCCTAAACATCACAGCATACCCAGAGCCACTGAATGGGGGCATGTGTGCTGACCCAGATTATTAGCACATCCATCTAGCCAGAAACAGTATGAAATACTCTCCACTGCACATCTGCTATGTGAAAACACACACACACACACACACACAGGAACACATGCATGCACAATGGCAGCTTTAATCAACAGTGTAGCTCTGGGTTAGGAATTAACATTTGCAATATGATTTCCTTAATTTGTTACCCTATTTCTAAAATTAGTAATAATAACTACCATAGGGTGGTTAAATATATGAATATTTAAATTTCTTTCCATTTTTCTCTAGATCCTTGATTTCAAAATGCTATAAAGTTTGTTGTTAAAAGAAATACTGTCTGGTTGAGTATAAACATGTTCTAGTTGGGTGTAAATAAAGGCAGAGAATTCTCTCTACCATTATCCCCAAGTGAGTTTGATAAATAGGTCAAAGATTAGGCAAGAATCAAGACAGTATATACATATGTATATGTAATACACTGACCCTAAAAATATATATTATATATATTTAACCACCCTATATTATTATCACTAATTTCAGAAATAGGATAACAAATTAAGGAAATAATGATTGCAAATTGTTAATTCCTAACTAGAAGTACACTGTTGATACATATCCATCAGCACGTTCATCTGTTATAGGACAATTAGCTGGGGCTCTAGGAAAAGGGAAGAAGTTTTGAGGAATGACATCTGACACCCAGAGAAGAATGAAAAGAGAGCTTGAGAACGTATTAGTTTAAAGGTGTTTTAGTCAGCTTTTTCATTGCTGTGATGGAAAGACCTGACAAGAACAACTAGAGGAGGAAGAAAAGAATATTTCGGAGCTCATGGTTTCAGTTCATGTCTGTGACCTGACTCCATTCCTCAGGACCTGAGGCAAGCAGATCATCATGGCAGGAGAGTGTGACAAAGGAATGCAGTTTTGGATGTGGCCACCCTGAAGCAAAGAGAGAGATTTCACTCAACCAGGGACAAACTATAAATCCCAAAGACACGCCCCCAGCTCCTCTAGCCACACCCCACCTGCCTTCAGTTACCACTCACTTAATCCCTCTCAGGGGATTAATTCACTGATTTGGTCAAGCTCTCATGACCCAGCCCTTTCACCCCTAACCCTTCTTGTATTGTCTCATACAACCTGATGAGTGCTTATCACAATACACTGATATTTGTCTACTTTCTAGTTTCATGGCACCATGTTTAATGTTGTTTGATTTTACTTGTTTTCTGATTTGGTAAAATGGGTCCTTTTATAACTTTTAGAATGCTCACAATTTTTGAATCAGTTTACCAAATATTATTAAATTAGGCCATAACACCATCTATTTAGAATTAACATGTGGTAATGTCCTTCTGGAATTATAGTATCTGTTCTTAAAGACACTTCTGGGATATGTTAATGTCATGAGTGTGAGTGACAAGGAAAATGAAGCAGTTCCTGGCATAAAAGTCACCACAATATATTCAGTTTAAAGAAATATTTGATGCTTATCAAAATGCTATAAAGAACGTTAAGTCAAAAAAAATGCTGTGGAAATCTGTGTGAGAGAGAGCCTTCGAGGTGTGTTTGGCAGCCTATGTTGGAAGGAAGTTGTAACCTCACTTCAAATGGTGTTCTCATCTCCTTTCGAGTAGCTGTTTTTTTTCCATTGAAGGGGACCCTATACTACATGTACAATCCACATCTTAGCTCACATCAAACTTTATTGTAATTGCTTTCTGTCTCCCACTAGACTGTGACTCATCGAGATGAGAAGGGTTGAAAGGGAAGAGGAGTAGGTCAATCAGTATATTTGAAGTCCATTCTCAGAAACTGGATGTTTGTATACACCCTCAGCATCTTTGAAGGGAACCTGAAACTTCAAATAAGTTGAGAAACAGGGCCCCTGGTCTTTAGACCTATTTTAAATGTGCAGAGGTCACATCAAAACTTTTTCCTTGGTAAAACACCCTCAGGATTCTTAACTACTTTTACTGAGTCCTTGAGTCATTAGTAAAAGTCAGAGCAAAGTAAAATCTATCTTTTTAAGATGCTCACTGAAGGCATAATAACTTACCTCTAACAACAACAACAACCACAAAATAAAAGGTAAGTAAAAACTATATTTGGTCATAATGGAATTTTATTATCATAAATTACAATTGTCAAGATTTGTTCCTACAGGCATTAACACTGTTTATCCAAGGTGAGTTGATTGTTGATCAGTACTACGGAATCGTTTGTGAATTATTATTAAACTAAACACCAGTTTTGATGGTGATCGTAGCTATTTCTTAGATCTGACCTGCTTGCTTGCAAATTAATCAGTGTTCTTTGGTGCAAGGGATGAGAAATGTGACATTGACTTTGGAATTGCACTCAATAGCCTTTGATCTCAGAATCCTTTGTCTTCCTTTTTGCGAGTGATAACTGGCACAAGGAACGCTTTATGTCTGAAAGAAGGCATATAAAGGGCATGGAGCAAGAAAGAAGCAGATCTCTAATCAGTCAATTTTGTTCTATAGGTCAAGGATGAGTTAAAAAAAAAGCAGAATCATCTCTATTATAAAAGGTAAATATTTAGAGGATAGTGTAGACAGGGCTGTGTATTTTAAAACATTAAAAACTGAATAGTACAACCTCCCTTTGATGAATTTAATATTATGTGACCAACATGGTATGACATAATTGTCCCCTGGGGTTCTACCCACAAATACATATTATTTATTTGGGAAGTAAATCTTCTAAGATGAAATTATGATATCAGACACATCTGCATTCAAAAAGTAAAGGGAGTAAATATGGATAAAGTCTTTGATATAGAGGACTAGATGGTATGTAAAGGGGCAGATAACTTAAAGGATATCTCTATGTGGGTCTGTCTTCAAGAAAACCAATGTATCTGGTACTCTAACCAGTATTTGTCTTTTGGCTCATTTTAAGGTTCCCTTTATGTATTTTATTGATACAGACTTTTTATTTTCTTTGTGTTATGCAGTTTATCATTTATTGCACTCTGTATTTTATATCTTCTTGTCTTTAGAATAAACTTCTTTCTCCCTTTGGGGCTATGCCACTGGCTAATAATGGAACTTTCCTAATTCATTATAGATACCTCAGATCAAATTTTTATGAACAATCTGATTTTTATAATGAAATTTACTAATGCACAAGTGTTTTGACTAGGATTCCACTGCTTCCTCATTTGCCTATGCATTCTAATTCCTCCCACAAAAGATATCCATGAGTGGGAGGATTTAGATTTAGAATCAGGTTGGTTAAGCAGAGCTGCAGTTTGTTGAGAAAATGATGTATACAGACAGCAAGTCCAGCACTTGATGGGCAGTTTGTCATTAGTCCTTCCAATAACCTGGAGAGGCAGTACTATACTCCAGCTTCTCTCTCCATTTGCATAAGAATAATAAAGCTTTACTTTATCTAGCTCGAAGATGTTAACTCATGCTCCACAGGTCACAAAGCTAATGGATGATAAACTCAGGTTTTTAAAAATTATTTTGACAAATGCTTATTTTCTTCTTATTCAAGCAATTTTAATTGATGCTATGTGGTCTCTATGCCTGAAGTAACCTCTTCTTTAAATATATCCCATATATTCTTCTATTATTTTTAAAAAATATTTTTAGTTGTCAGTTGACCTTTATTTATTTAATTTATTTATATCTGGTGCTGAAAAATGAACCCAGTATCTCACACATGCCAGGCAAGCACTTTACCACTGAGCCATAATCTCAGCCCTCTATCTTTTATTTTTTGGCATTTAAAATTTTTTTTTTCTTTTTAGTTATACATGACAGTAGCATGTATTTTGACATAGCATACATACATGGAGTACAACTTACCATTTTTGTGGTTGTACATGATGTGAAGTCACACTGGTCATGTATTCATATATGAATGCAGGAAAGTTGTGTCTGATTCATTCTACTCTCTTTCCCATTCCCATCCACCCTCCCTTCCCCCCATTTCCCCGTGTCCAATCTGGTGAAATTCCTCTCCTCCCTCCCCCCAACATATTGTGAGTCAGAGAGAGCATTTGACCTTTGTTTTTTTGAGATTGGCTTATTTCCCTTAGCATTATAATCTCCAGTTCCATCCATTTACCAACAAATGCTGTAATTTCATTTTTAATGGCTGAGTAATATTCCATTATGTATATATACCACATTTTCTTTATCCATTCATTTATTGAGGGGCACCTAGGTTGGTTCCATAGCTTAGCTATTGTGAATTGAGCTGCTATGAACACTGATGTGGTCATATCACTGTAGTGTGCTGATTTTAAGTCCTTTGGGTATATGCTAAGGAGTGTGATAACTGTGTCAAATAATGGTTCCATTCCAGGTTTTCTGAGGAATCTCCATACTGCCTTCCAGAGTGGTTGCACCAATTTGCAGTCCCACCAGCTATGTATGAGTGGACCTTTTCCACACAATCTTGCCAACATTTATTGTTACTTGTATTCTTGATAATTGCCATTGTGACTGGAATGAGGTGAAATCTCAGTGTAGTTTTGATTTGCATTTCTCTAATTGCTAGAGATGTTGAACGTTTTTTCATGTATTTGTTGACTGATGGTATTTTTTCTGCAAAGTGTCTATTCAGTTCCTTTGCACATGTATTGATTGGGTTATATGTTGTTTTGGTTAAACTTGGGTTTTAATTTGAGCATAATTATATTATTAGTCACATTATACTGCTTTCCTGTCACTTCTTATGATTGAGATAAATGCTTGTTTCAAAATAATAATTTATGTATGTGTTTTCTAATTTTATGCATAGTAGTGGGAGAGTTACTGGAAAACAAAGGTCGCAAGTTTTTCCATTTCTGAATTTGAAACATATCTGCATACTTGGATTTTTGGTAAACTCATGTTTTATCTTCTTTTCTTATTTCATTAAAAACTTTCTTACTGTACCACTCTGCTTTGAGTCTGTATGTTGTTACTATAGAGAGTAGCTAAATTAATAATCATTAGCAACTTTGTGAGAATGTATTCCTGTGTAATTGGAGAAAAGTCATTTTGTATAGTTAATGTAAATTAAGTTGAAATTTGTTTTGATTTTCTTTCAAAAAACTAAAAAAGGGATTCTCAGTATAGAAAGTATAAAGGGGGCTAATTTGGTTTGAAAAATAGTATGCGTTCCAGGAGAAAGACAGGAAAAATAATGGATCTACAGTGACTACTACTAATTTTACATGTAAGCATATTTTCCCCATATGGAATTCATTTTCTTGTCTATCACCAATTGCTTTCTAGACAAAATTTCCAGGTATCAATTTTTACATTAAAAACGTTCTTATATTTTTCTAATTATATCACAGAAATGAACAATATCATAATAATTATACATCATTTCACTCACAAGAGAAAAACATTAAATTTTAATAAATGGCAATTAATTTATTCAACAACTATGCTGCTACTTATATGTTGTCAAGCACTGATCTGGCTTTGGGAATATGATAGGGAACCAAATAGGTAAAATGTCCTACTATAGAGGAAATAATGTTGTCAAAAACAAGATTGAAAAGTAAAATCTATGATATGCTGCATAAATAATATGTGCCAAGAAAATAATAAGACAAAACAGCAGAGGAGGGAATATGGGATGGTCAGTTTTAAATATGTGGACCTAATGAGATGGTGTTATTTGTGTAAAGACCAGAATGAGGTCAGGTAGCAAATCATGTATTTTTAAATTACCTAACATATCCTGGCCATTCCACTTGATTACAGAGTATTGAGATATAAGGCAGGATTCCAAAATATAATTTAATTTTTCTATTAAAGATATGCAGAATGGTGGGATAATAGAATGATTCCCTTTGTCCAAAGGAGACCAACCTCTAAATCTTAACTTACTACATTTGCCTTCAAGTCTAGGACTTCTAGGTGATGAATTCTTTTCTTTAATATTTTGTCCCATGAAGGAGGTACCTAATACTAAAAGTGCTTGCTCCACACAATGTAAAGGAAAATCAAATCTATGAGTTGATTAAAATACTTTATTTAAAGCATAGTGCTATGTTTGTGTGTGTATATATTAACAAGTATCCTATGATAACTGGCTAACATTCTAAGCACTACAGTTGACAATGTGTTCCTTAGAAGTCACCCCTACCCTGCAGCTGTGATAAACTCTTCAATTATCTTTATCTCATTATGAACAAAGAATTTATTAATTATGATAACAAAAATTTTAAAAGATTACTCAGTTGAGAATTAAGTGATGTTTAAGATATGTAGACTCTCTAGAACTGCTATATACTTATGTGGTCCTTATACAAACAGTCTAAGAATTTAGTGACCTCAGCATCCTATTTCTTTTTGTTTCTTGTTCCCTGTGGAAAAGCACTACAGGTTTTGGATTTTGCATGGTTCTGTGTTTAGACACATGTGGAGGAGCTCATTGACTTAATACAACTATTTATAGCTAAATCCTGCTGCTGGAATATTTATTTATCTCTGATGAACTCCCTATGCATAGTGCAATCAGAACATCTAAAAGGAGCAAGAACAGAACTTCATTGCATTTACAGGAAAGGTTGTATAGTAAAGGCACATCAGAAAGTGTGTGAATGGCGGAATTTCATCTCACTCTTGCAAAATTGGGGGAGGTGAACATTTAGTGCTCTTTAACCTACAACCACTGTAGGCCAAAAAGACTTAGGTAAAAGAATATAATTGTGAATGACCACATTGACTATATCCATTCACAATTCCTATATTAAAAAAGTCTCTTTGGAAAGGGGACATGACGAACAGTCAATAGTCACTACTTCATAGCAATGATAGGGTCTCATTTGGAAGAACCAGTGGGGCTTCCTATTTCAGTAGCTCTTGTTCCTGCTCCCTATGAGAAGCTTCTGTGTCCAGGGACATGATGGCTGCCCTGAGTGGGCCTTTGGTGAGTATGCTCCCCTCATACCTCCATCCCCATCCTACCAGGGCAGAGCAGGAGACATGGTGATAACTTACAAAATGCACAACCTGCCACCTTGTTTGATAGTTCAGTTTCCTACAGACCTTAGTAAGAATTGAGTATGTGTCTACCTGCTAGTAAACAAAGTTTAAGATCTTGCTTGGGTGTATACTAGATGTGATAATTTTATCTCTGGGAGACTGTCCTCTATGATCTCACCTTTTCTTTCTTACTGCAGAGCCAGAGCCTTTGAGTGAATAGAACAAGCCCCTCACCTAAAGTTTGGTAAGCCAGGCTTGTTCATTGTTCAGCAGAGCACTTTTAAGTGAATGTGTTTGACACTGTGAGGGTACAGTGCTAAATACTGCTAATTCTCCTGCAGCAGAGGCACCTGTGCCCCAGTAGCACTGATAATCCCATAGCTGCTAGCCACCACAAACATGTGCAGACTTGGGTCACTGCCAGCATTCACTGGTGACAGATAAATTCCAGTGTAACCTCCCCCCGCCAACAGCTGGCAGAGACCCCATGCCTCAGCAGCATAGCATACCCCACAGAAGCAGCCTGCAGACAAGTGTCCCATCAAGGCTGGTCACTGCTCAGTGTGTCTAGATGAAGGCTCAATGACTTGTGTGCTCCAGAGGGGACAACTTGCCTACATCTCCCATGGCCCCTTAGCACCACTCCACCTGGACTGCTGCACCTTAGTCTAAGGCTGCCACACCTGACACACCTCCAAATCTATAAGGACAACCTCAAACCGGTTTTGACAGCTCTGGGTGCCCAAAGCATTTCCACAGGTGGGCTCACAAGAGTGCATCTACAACCAGAGTGCGAACTGGCTGCTAGGTCACAGAGAGGGGCTGCCTCCTCTGATCCACCATAAAGCTATTGGGATCCAGACACCCCTAAGAACAGAAAGCCTCTGAGATTTTTATCAGAGGTGGGATGGTGAGATTGCTACCTCAATACTCAGGGAAACTTAGAGGCAAAACCAAGGAGTTATGGGCATTTATTAAACCTTCCTGAACCTTATGAAATTTGAATCAGTAAGACCCAGAAAGAAGTCTCACCATCTCAAACAGCTCAGCATGGAATAACACAAATCTCTTTAATGCTGATTTTGATTTCAAAGATATTATCTTCCATATTGATTTGATAGGGTTTCCTTAATTATTTGATATTATATTCCTTAATTCCAATTAGTTGTATATTAGTTTTAATGTTTTAAAGCATTAATCAGAATCGCTTTTTTTCCTTCTGTTCAAGTTCATACTTTCTCTTATCTTTTTCTTCTTGCATTCTTTGCTCGTGTCTATTCCTCAATTTTTCCTTATTTCTGTTCTGTTTTCTCCTTTTTCCTTTACAGTTTAACAGTAATTTTACTTTCTTTAATACTCTATTTCAGTCTATTCTAGAACATTACTCTCATTTTCTACTTGGATTAGGGTAGTCATATGGAGAGCAATTTCAATAAATATATATTTTTGGTACTGTAGTATAAACTCTGGGGTGCTTTCCTACTAAAATGCATACCCAATCCTGTCCATTTTTATTTTGAAATAGGGTCTCACTCAATTGCTGAGCTTGTCTGGAACTTGTAAGCCTCCTGCCTCAGCCTCCTGAGTTGCCTGGATTAAAGGCACAAGCCATCATATTCAGATTCAATGTTTTTTAAAAAAAGATTTATTAGTATATGGCTTTGTTCTGAGGTGATCAAATTACTGATGATTATTATCTCCCCTCAAAGCAGTACTAGACACTACACATAACAGCAGGGTCACCTTGAGTGTGAATGTTGACATTTAAATATATAATAGTCTGGGGCACTTAGTAAAGAGCAGCTCACTAAGAAGTTCCTTGTATAATAGTATAATAGATAATCATCTCAGTAGATGTGTAAAAATCAACATAGATATACAGATAATACGAGAAAGTAATGACCAGGGAATAAGATGCCCTCCAAAGTTCACAACACCACAACAACTGACCCCATAGACAGTGGGGGAAACACCAGTGTTTATTTGTTGAATTTTTGTTTTTCAACAGTTTTTCAATTTTAGAATAATTTTAGATTATAGAAAAATTGTGACTATAGTATAGATAAGAAAAACATCAGAATTTTCAGCTGAGGGACATTCTGCAAAATACCTGATCTGTATTCCTCAAATCCATCAAGATCATAAAAAACTAGGGAAGTCTGAGAAGTTGTCAGTCTAGAGGAACCAAAGGGACATAACTACTAAATGTAGTGTGGTATCCTGAATGAAAACCTGCACAGAAGGAAATTTCTGAAGAAATTATGGACCTCAGTTAATAATAATATATCAATGTTGGTTAACTAATTATAAGAAATTGATAACAGAAAAATTGGCTACTTGTATATGAGAACTCTCTGTACAACTAAAGCCCCACCTCTACATGTGATGACACCAAGAGGCTGAAGTCCTCTCTATCCTGCAGATGCCATGACAGCTGTCACTTTGTCTTTTGTTGAGCCAACCTGACACTCTTGGTTAGTGCCATGTCTCCCTTTGCATGTGAGTAGAACTGACTGCCTCCCAATAAAGCCTCACCTCTGTACCTGCACTCACTGTGAAAAAAAATGCTGCTGAGCCTGTCTTTTGTTTATTTGTTGTATTTTTGTTTTTCAACAATTTAAAAAATTTTAGATTTATATAAAGTTGTGATTATAGTATTTTGAGCAATACTGATCGGGTATTTCGTAGAATGTCTCTCAACTGAGAATTCTGATGTCTTCCTCATCATTAGACTGGTGTACAATTTTGGGAGGATGATCACAAAGGGAAAGGACCATTTTTATTACATGATAACAAAAGTATATACTACTGTTAAAAATTTTAATTGGGAGGCAATTATACTAAGATGGCTCTACACCTTTGAGTCCTACATAATCAAACCAGAAGCCAGTGTAAACAGTGTTATAAAATCTATCATTGCCAATCAAATACTGCTCACTAATTTCTGACTAGAGATTTTACATAATAACCAATGAAATTTATTTGTTTTGCTCCCTGATTTAAAAAAAAAAATTCTGCATTATTTGGAAAGAAATTACCATGCACAGTTCATGTTTAAGGAGTGGAAAGTTATGCGCCACCTTTATAAGTCTGAAGTATCCTAGTATATATATATATATATAAACTAGGAAAGTCTGAAAAGTCATCACAGTCAACAAGAACCAAAGAAACATAACTACTAAGAATATTGGGGCACCTTGAAGGAAAACCTGTAACACAAAGGAAATATCTGAAGAAAGTCGGGACCTCAGTTAATAACAACAACTGATTTGGTTGCTTGTCTTTAAAGTCTCTTACCAGTGTCTTTTGAGCAGGGATTTCAATGTTAACAAAACCTGACATTAGTTTTTCTTTCATGGATTGGGTTTTTGAATTATACATAGAAACTCATTACTAGACCCAAGAGCACATAAACTGTCCTCTGTTATATTCTATAAGTTTGATGTTTTTTTCATTTTAAATTAACTCTATGAAAATATGAAAATTTTGAATTTATTTTTGTGATAGTTGTAAGATTTATGTCTGGACTTATTTACTTAGTTTTATATATGGCTATTCAGTTTTTCCGGAATCATTTGTTGAAAAGACTATCATTTCTTCCTTGAAAATAGTCATTGCTTCTTTTTCAAAGGGCAATTGACTATATTTGTGTATATCTATTTCTGGACTCTCTATTTTTTCACATTTTCTGTTTCTCATGATGTCTTAATTATTGTAACTTTTATAAGCCTTGAAATCAGGTAATGCGAATCTTTAGTCTTTGCTGTTTTTCAGTATTGTTTTGACTAACACAGATTCGTGGGGCTATTTTTTTTTTATTTATTTTTTTACCCTTTTCATATTGTGAGTTGAAGTTCTCTGAAGGAGCTGCTTCTTGATTTAATTAAGATCCAGCAAACCGTTTGACCTTGCCTTACCTGAATATTGCGACTGTGGAGAGGTGAAAGGTTTCAGGTCAAGAGCCAAAGTCATCTTGGGCTAGCTCCCAACCTTTAATAGCCAATTACCTGACTTAACATTCTCATGACTAATATATAAACTTCTTGGAATTTATCACTAAACTTAACAGACTTCTAACCTCCATCAACCCTAAAGCTAAGAATGTTATAACATCTGAAACCTATAGAAGAGATTTCCTTGCTTTGCTGTAAATAGCCCACCTACTTGGTGTTCCCACCAATGTAATTGGTACATTGATTTATGAACTTTGGTTCTGTAGATGCAGACTTTCATGTAACCTCTTCCATGATGGAACAAGTCATTCAGGATGACATGAATCCCTGTTCCCAAGCATGGTAACTTATATTTAACTCAGAATAAGCTATTTTCTTATTTCCAAAAAGCAGAATTGTTATTTTGTATTGATAATATAAACTTTGGAATTGGTTTGATAATAACCACCAAATAACCTGGTTGAATTTTTATATGGATTGTGCTGTGCTTATAGATCAAGTTGGAAAGAACTGACAAATTAATAAGCCCTTCTGTCCAAGAACATAGACTCTTTCCCTTCATTCAGATATCATTTGATATCTTTTATCAGAATTTTATAGTTTTTCTCATGTAGACCTTGTATATGTTTTGTTAGATTATTATCCAGTATTTATTTTTATGATATACTTATAAAGGTACTCTGTAATTAGTGTGACTTTTGCTTTAAGTCCTGAAATCAGGTAGTGTATTTTGTCTTTGCTGCTTGTCAGTGTTGACTAACCCAGGTCTTTTACCTTTCTATAGTGTGAATTGAAGTTCTCTGCAGAAGCTGCATCTTTATGTAGTTAAGACCCAGCAAACTGGATTTACATTTCATATTCATTGGTGGTTTAAAGGAAAGTATTTGACTTTTATATACTAATCTCGTATCCTCTAAATTTGCCATAATCACTTATTTGTTCCAGTAGACTTTCTGTTGATTTTTTTTAGATTTTTTATATAGATAATCATTTATGTCTATGAACAAAGACTTCTTCCTTCCCAATTTGTATACCTTTTATTTCCTGTCTTGTCTATGACATTAGCTAGGAATTTGAGTTGACATTGAATAGAGTAGAAAAAGTGTCATCCATCTTATTTCTGATCACAGGGAAAAATAAGTAAACAAGTTTTTCATCTTTAAATATGATATTAACTGTAGTTTTTAAAAATATATGTTTATTATCAAGGTGAAGAAGCAATTCTATGTTCCTAGTTTGCTGAGGGATTTTTTAAAAAATCGTTAACAGTCTAGTTTTTTCTTATCCCTTTGATGAGACAGGAAGGCTATCAGGAGCTAGATGGAGAAACACCCCTCCTTCCATCTGTAATAAGGCTTGGGAAAATCTCTTCCCCCTGGAAAGTGGGACTTTAAGATATATAATACTTTGGGCATATTTTAAAATAATGGCTCACTCTCTCCCCTAGACAGAGCTGTGAGAGAATTTTTCTCAGTTTTTTAGCTTAAGAATCAATCCCATGTGGTTTCTGGAGGCAAATCACAAAAAAAATCTGGAGGGAACACTTCTAAGACTATCATTTCACACTCAGGCTTCACAATTAATCAAAATTACCATTTATGTGCTCCTACTGGTTTATGCTCCTGTGGTTTCTGCTGTAGGTAGGCAGATCTTGCATAACTTTCCAGATTCTCCTGTCTTTTCAGATTTTGATGAGTTTTTCCTGAGACCTCAGTTCTCTGTGGAACCAAGAAGTCCAAGCCCGACACTTTTAATTGCTGCTATTTGGAATGATAGGAATGACTATTTTCAACTTTGTACTACTCCAAAGTTAAAACAGAACAAAACTTCAGTTTATTTAGATTACCTAAGAGAGCAGTTCTGTGGTCCAAATGTTTGTTTCCCTTCCAAATTCTTATGTTGAAATCCTGACCTTACAAGTGATGTTAGTTTGTCTCTGCCTTATAAGTCTTTGCAGAAAACATTAAGAATGTGATTGCATGTATCAATATTGTGAATTTACCCCAATGTTTCCTCTTTCTGTGCAAAATTGGTTGATGTGTAGGCCGTTTTTAAGGTACGGCAGATGGCAATTTGACAGAAATTTTTTGTAGTCACATGCTGTATTTGATTTCTTATACCCACATTTTGTTTCCACATTTTAGATTCTTTTTCTTGAAACATCCCACTTCTAAGCATCAAAGTTCATATCAATTAAAGATTGATTTTGTCTGCATGTAACTGATATCAGAGGAGGTCAGCTTAAACCAGGTATGAGTAAGGTGAACTAATAAGAAATTCCATAATATCATCAGAGATTCAGATACTTTCTGTTCTTTCAGCAAGGTGTCCTTAGCTTGCACTTAGTAACCTGTGGTCACAAGATGATTGCTACATCTTTAGCCAACATGTCCAAATTCCAGGAAGACAGAAGGAGAAGGTCAAGAAGTAGAAGGCTCATGTAGCATGAGTCAGTTCTAAACTTGACTACCTTCTCCCACCCCTTTTGCAATCACATTTCCAGGATTTTTCCAGGAAGCCCAGGAAAAAACTTCTGCTAAATGTTATTTGCCAGAATTGAATACATGAACACCTTTATTTGCAAGAAAAGCTTAGAAATGTGAGCGTATTTCTCAAAGTTGGGCACAGTTAATAAGGAAGAAGATGAGAACAGGTGTTAAGTAAGAGTTTAGTACTTTACAAGTATTCTAGAAGCTTAAAGCTTTACAAATATTCTAGACATTCATCATACTTGTAGAGGTATAATGTATTTGTTGGCATAGGGTTTATTTAGATATTATTTTAGACATAAGGTAGTCTCTTGTAACTACTTTCAGGTTCACATAGCATCTTGAGTTACAAAGGACACACTCGAGTACATATTAAGTGTACTATTATTTATTAATATTAATTAGGTAGATTCCAACTCTATATTTGTGAGAATCCTGCTATACTCTGCCATTATTGAATTTGGAAAAGGTACAGTTTCATATATTTAATTTTCTATGAAGTTGAGCAAAGTCTGAATGAGGGCATTCTTCACTGTAATAAATCTAAATTTCTTAATGTGTGTTTGAAATATGTATGTGATAAGAATACAATAATTATCTAGTTCTAATTTTTCATTGATAGATATGATTGCTACATTGCAATAAACCAAATGAATTATTTCCATAAGGGATAATTCAGTAAAGTATATTAACAACTGGAGCAAGATACAAATAAATACAATTATTGATACTTATGTAGCAGGAAAAATAATCAAATACTACCTCTTTAAATTTATATTTTCATTGTATTCATTTGTGATATTGGAAACAATTTTTTTTTTTTAAATTTGGAGATGAAGTTTCAATATCTTGCCACAGCTGGTCTTGAATTTGTAGGTTGAAGTGATCTTCCTACCTCAACCTTCTGAGTACCTGAGTTTATGGGCAAGAGCCATTAGATTCAGCTTGGAACAAATTTTTTCCCAATTCAGTATTTATGTTGATAGAGGTCATTATGTGTTGTATTGGACTTGCAAATTTAAAATATTTTCACTCAGCGGTATTCTGGAGCTAGCTCTCATTTGATTATGAAAGAAAATTGTGCATTTTCCCTAACTTCACATTGGAGGATGTCACATTGGTAGCTTGAAATTGGCCATGGTGGGATTATTAAGCTAAAAATATCAGTAAACATGACAAATCAGGTATTTTCCCTTTTCTTTTGTTACCCTATGCACATGTATGACTAAACAAATGGTATGAATCTACATCATGTATAACCATAGAAATGAAAAGTTCTACCCCATTTGGGTACTATGAATCAAAGTGCAGTCTGAAAAAAAAAAAAAGATCTAGCTGTTAGGCTTTTACTAGTACATCCCCGAATTCACCATGGATGTCTTAGGTTTGAGTGTAAAAATCTATATTCTTACTTGTGACTTAATTCCTTCCTTCCTTCCATTCTTCTTTCTTTCCTTCCTTTCTGTGTTTGGGTCAGGGATTAAACCCAGGGCCTTGCACATGCTAGGCAAGCACTTTACCACTAAGTCACATCTCCAACCCTGCTCTTGACTTTCTTGCCTGTATAGTTTCAATCTTTTAAAATGATCTTATTTTCCTTGATTTTTCATGTCAATATTAATAGAGAAAGTAGAAATAAATCAGAGAAATAAAATGTAAAATACCATAGTACAGTCCCTTGATTTCTTTTTAAATCCTCTTCTCTTGAATTTCTAATCAGGTTTTAGTTATTTATTAAGTTAATCATACTTGTACAATAATAACACACTCTTTGAATTATATTCCCCTAAAATTCATTTGTTGATGGCTTAACTCCCCACTGTGATGGTATTTGGAGATGGGTGCTTTGGGAACTAATTAAGATTGAGTAGGATAAGGCCCTCAAGATGGGATGTATGCCCGTATCAGAGAGACATCAGCAAGATGTCTTGTGCTCTCACTGCAGGTGAGGACACATGGGTACACAGTTGAGAGAGTTGCCATCTTTAAGCCAGAAGAAGGACCTTGATCAGAACCCTACCATACTGGCACTCTGGTTGTAGACTTCCAACCTTCAGAACTATAAGAAAGTAAATTTCTGTTGCTTGAGCCTCCCATTGATGGTATTTTGCTATGGCAGTCCAAACTCATTGACACCCTTGCTATTGTTGGTTGCTAGTGTTTCTTTCCATTTTTAATAAAAATGCTTTCATTAGCTGCAAAATCTTTTCCTTTGCTGAGGAGACTGTGCAAAATTTCAAGACTGCTTCTTAATAGAGATATTTTTCCTAATATGAAAACTTGGGCTCAGAAACACATTATGGACATGATAGACATAGGTACAATGTGGCTTTGACTTCACATAATCCATTTTGATTATTTCTTTTTATCTTTGTTAATGTTTCCAAGGAACAAGGAACTCTACCTACTTGTATTTTTTCTAATGTGGATAATTAAGGTAATTACAGAATTATTCCAGACTAAAAAAAATGTCCTCTTCTGCTGTCTTGCACTGCCTGATAAACCACTTGTAAGTGATTTGAACTTTAATTACTCAATTAGAATAATTTTCCACTTTGATATACAGTGTAGACCTGACCAATTTATCTCCTTTAGGAACTGAATATTTATTTAAAATAAAATAAAATGGCCAACTCCATGTTCCCTTTATGATCCTATTAAGACAATTTAGGTTCCAAGGTCCCCGGATGCAAGAAAATAGGGCTTGAATTCGTTGTTAGTCAATGTAAATCTTGGATCTGCAACTTTTTAATTAAGTTCTCTGATTATTATTTTCCTTGTTTGCAATAAATTGTGTTCAGATAATATTTATTTACTAAGTACTTTTATGCTTGTTTATAGGATGCTGAATTTGTTGTAATGGAAAGAAAACTCATTACAAATGATCCACATATGAATTTTCCATGAATCTTCGTAACAATGATGATGAAATAAATCCCCTAAAGAAAAACAGATAAAGTGTATTGGAAAAGTTACTACTGATGGGTAGGAACTGGGAGGCATGTCATTTGAATTCTTTTTTTTTTTTTTTAGTGGGTAGGATGTGGGGATGCTGGAATAGAAGAAAGAGCCTGCTAGGTCATCCATCTACATAAGGAAAAGGTAAAGAAAAGAGGCAAAAATCAATTTCCTTTAATGCTAAAAAGTAGACCTTTGAATTTGGTAGTATTAGCTCCATTTTAAAGGTAGAAGAAATTACTTCATTCTGTTTGTGTGTGTTTGCGTATGTGTGTGTAAACATGCATGTGTGTGTGTGCGCACATATGTGATTTATCTAAAGGTCTATATTGGTAATAATGCAGTTTATGAGTCAAACAAATTTTCTTTGTACATTTTGTCATAACTTTATATCTACAATATAATTAGTAATTTTTTTCATGAGTCACAAATGGGATTTAAAATGTGTATCTATCCTATTGTGCTGAAGTAAATCACACTCAGGGCCATGTATGTAAATCTTTCTCAAAGAACATTACAGATATACTGTAATATGTACAACTTGATATGCTTATATGGTCACATGTGAACTCTGCTAGTACTGGGCCAATTTATTGTTCAGCGTTACCACTAAAGAAGAAAGAAGGGCTTGTCCTTTCAGCTTGCCCCTTATGTATTGCAGTAATCAGGTGTTTTTTTTTCCCCAAAGAATTATAAAACTGATCAGAACATTTCATCCTAGAAGCAGAATACATAAAGGTAATAAGGAATCTTTTGCCTATTTCGTGTATCTCAGTCCCTAAATTTCTATCTCATTGCTTTTCTTGAAAGAATAAAAATTGGATCTAAAGGATGGTATTATCACTTATTTTATCAAACCCTTTTTAATGGTTTGGAATTCAAACAAATCTCTCTTTTCAATTACCAAGGAAGCATCTTTTGGGCACTCTTATGTTCTAGGCCTATGATTGCAACAATGAATAAAATCAACAAAATACTATTTTCCTCCTGATATACTCCCCACTAAGATTTGAATGTTTGCTCACTCCAAAACTTATGTTGTAATTTAGTTACTAAAGTGACAGTATTGGGAGGTGGGTCCAAATAAGAAGTGTTGAGGTCATGAGGAGGCTACCCTCATGAATGGATCAATGCTATTATAACAAGTGATTTCAGGAGTGGGCTTCTTTTCTTGGCCCTTCAACCTTATGCCATGTGAGGATTCAGTCTTCCTTCCCTCTCGAGGACTCGGTTTATAAGGCGCCATCTTGAAAGAAGAGAATGACCTCACCGAATACCAAACTTGCTGGTGTCTTGATTTCTGAGTTCTTAACATCTTGGTCTGTGAGCAGTAAATTTATAAATTACCCACTCTGTGGTATTCTTTTTAAATTTTTTTAAACTGCAGATGGACACAATAACTTTATTTATTTATTTATTTTTATGTGGTGTGAGGATTGAACCCAGTGCCTCACATATGCTAGGCAAGCACTCTGCCACTGAGCTACAACCTCAGCCCCAGTCTGTGGTATTCTGTTACAGCATTAACAAATGGACTAAGACACTATCCCCACCATATTATTTCTACTTTCTTTACAATTTTTAAAGAAGGCAGAGGAGCACAAGAATCCTCCTAGAGACGACTGTGTGGTCGGATGAGGGAACATGGAGAGATGTGAATGTCACACCAAGGACTGAGTCATCACTTAGTATTTTTTTCCTTTGGTTTATTTCTATTTTACCTCTTAAAATACTTTAGTGGAAAGTTTATTCAGTTGTCAACACAGGTCTTTGCATTTATTTGAGCAGTGAACAGAGTTTACAGCTGTGCTTTAAACAAATTCACTGGGTAGAAATGTGAAGATTAAACACTAGCATGGGAACTTAGAAGGTAGGGGACCATTCAGGAGGGAGAAACAGAAACAGAACAAAGATATAGAAAATAATGGACTGGATAAGGATAGCAATCTTGTTGAAGAGGAAGGGAAGGACGCAACCTAATTTAACAAGGACTGGATGTCATTGATAAGAAAAAGGGAGGTCTCTGATTAGTCAAGGGCTTTGAGCCTCTTTCAAAGAGAATATCAATATCATGAATACAACTAAAGAAACAAGAGGTAAACTAGCCTCAGGTAGATAGTGAGTTATTCTTTGGACATAAAACTTTTGTAGTGGAAAGTAGTGGGGAATTGAGACCCGAATTCTGGAGAGAGGTTGGAGCTAAGGGTACATATTAGTGAGTCAAATGTTATAGGTGATAATTGGGGATATGAAATTGCCCAAAATATAGAATGGAGAAGGGTGGGGAGAGAGAGAGGGAAAAGAAAAAGAGAGGGAATGAGTGAATATTAATTATGAAGGACTGACTTCAACCATACTATTTAACATTGAGCTCTAAATATTGAATAATTGAAATATTTAAATAAACGATGAAAGTTTTAGAAAATAGTTGTTCAGCTGTATTATAGGAGTGATTTCCATCTCAGTTTTTTCATTCTAACATAGGCAAATATAGGTCTGTAGGATGAGCAGTTTATGATGTTGCATAGAAGAGAGTTTGACAACAGTGGACTCCATTAAGTGTATATAATGTGGAAACTAGTTAATTATTTAGTTAAACCAATTACTGAAAATTAGCAATGAAGTTTCTACTTCTTGCAGTCTTTTAAAAAATTAAACACTTTTCAACAAGTTGTATGTATGTTAAGAATATATGTTTTGAATTAAATAATCCAAGTACAAAAACTGGTGAAAAAGTATTTATTCATCTAAATGA